>NW_016805524.1:1956894-1970579 GCF_001698545.2 Rhinopithecus bieti | reverse complement strand
CATCTTTTCTCAAAGATGTTTTCTTTGAGACAAGTTTTTTTTTCTCCTAATCCCTGGTTGATAGTGAATCCATACTTTCATTTTCATTTCCACACTTGCTGAAATGGTCATCATTTCTTAGGTCTTTGTTCTACTTTTTTTTTTTTTTTTTTTTTTTTTTTTTTTTTTGAGATAGGGTCACACTGTGTCACCCAGGCTGGAGTGCAGTGGCGCCATCACGGCTCACTGCAGCCTCGACCTCCCAGGCTCAGGTGACCCTCCCACCTCAGTCTCCTGAGTAGTAGGACTACAGGCGTATGCCACTATGCCTCGCTACTTTTTGTATTTTTCTTAGAGGTGGGGTTTTGCCATATTGCCCAGGCTGGTCTCAAACTCCTGGGCTCAAGCCATCCTCCTGCTTTGGCCTCCCAAATTGCTGGGATTACAGGTATGAACCACCATGTCTAGCCCCTGATCTGTTAATTCACCATTACTGATCTTTGATAATCTTTGATATTCTCATTCTAATCAAATTCCTTGACAAAGGGAATCTGCATAGGCATAGTTGTTATTTCTAATAGACTTTATTTTTTCTTGGAGCTTATAAAGTCTCCTGAACAAAGGGATAAAATGGAGGCTAATGCTAAATTTTTTTTCCTTCTTGTCCTTAAGAAAATTAGAGTACTGAGGAAATCATTTATGAAAGCAAAAAGAAAATTTTATTGATTTTTGTAGGGCAGGTAGCTATGGATATCTCGCTTCTGTGAGAAAGCAGGTAATATTTTTATAAGTATGCTGGAAGGTAAGAAATGCCTTTTTCTATAGCATGGCCATGTTGAAAATATGTCTGTGTGCACAGACACACATACCACAAGCAAAACAAAACAAAAAAATCAGAGTGAACAAAGAGAAGTCAAAATTGAAAGAGGTAAGACTAAAGTTAAAATTGAGTGTACTATACCCCAGGGCTTTTTCTGAACTACTGCCCTGTGATCAGAAGCATTCAGTGTGACAATCGGCAAAGGTAGAAATTGGCATCATGGCTAAGAAAACAATTGCAAGAAAAAGTATGATGTTTTGAAATGAGGAAAAAAACTACATTTTCTTTTTTCCTTTGATACTAAACAGACACACACACCACTTACATCGCATGACTTAGAAAAAAATGTTAAAACATCCCCTGCTTCTCATCTTACATGTTTTTGCTTAGTGCACAGAAAAGAATAGACTTAATTATTGTGGTGACAAAATAAGGCAGATTTATCATACAATGAGACTTGTTGCCTGGCTTTTTTTTTTTTTTTTTTTTTTAAGAGACAGGGTCTTACTCTGTCAACCAGGCTGGAGTGCAGTGGTGCAATCACAGCTCACTGTAGCCTCAATCTCCTGGAGACCCTCCCACTTGAATTCCCACTTGAATTCCCAAAGAGAAATTCAAGTCTCCTGAGCAGCTGAGACACAGGTGCCACACCACCATGCTCAGCTGATTAAAAGAATTTTTTTTAGAGATGGGGTCTTACTATGTTGTCCAGGCTGGTCTCAAACTCCTGGCCCGAAGCAGTCCTTTCACCTCAGTCTCCCAAAGCACTGAAATTACAGGCGTCAACCACAGCACCCGGCCTACCTGACACTTTAAATTAAAAATAGATTTCTCAAAATGAAGTCAACTTATACATTAAGTGTAAACTGAAAATTTGCAAGTTTCATGTCCCTTATCAAAAATCTCTTCTCTAACCAGTTAATTGTTAAGGAAAAGAAGATGAAATAGAAGCATCTGCTCTCATTTATGCATTTATTAATTATTCCACAAATACTTGTTAAGCACCTTCTAAAGTTTTGGGCACTATGAGGGTTTATATCAGTTAGCGTCCCAAGAGTAAACAGATGGCACATTCAAATTACAATCATCTGGAGGGAGTTTATTTACAAAAGGGATTAATTTCAAAGGTGTGGGTAAAGCAGGATTATGCAGAAACTCAAGGCTAGCACCAGCAAAACTGTCACCACATGTAGGTTCTGAAGGAGAGGGAGAGAGCAAAGGAATATGACCAGGGAGAGAGCTGGCAGGATCAGGGAACCTCACAGAAAAAGAGCCAGGGGAATCAACACCTTGATCTTACCCTTCTAGCCTTCTCCAATCTCTACAGAGGGATCCTCACTGACTGAATTCAGTCAGCATCTGCAGAGACCTGAGCCCACTGGCTGAGTCTGTGTGGGCAGCAGCCAGAGAGCAAAGACAGAGAGCAGAGTGAACAGGAGGTCTGCAAGGGCAGATCCAAGACCCTCACATGTGACTAGACCAGTGAACAGAAAGCACCTGTCCTCACAAAGTTGACTTGTTTATTAGAAAGCATCGACATCAACCTCTAACAATAAAAGTGTAAGTGTTTTTAGGCAAGTACAAATTAAGGGCTAATTTCCGGTTGGGACAGTATGAAAAGCAACAAAGTAGCAACAGAATTGAATCAATGTGTTCTGAATGGCTGCTCTGTTCTTCAAAAGCAGGAATGTAAAATAATATGTACTTTTTTTTTTTTTTTTTTAGAAACCTTTCTCCTTGCTCTAATGGGGTGATAACCTAAGAGATTGGAAAGAGAACAAAACCATTGTGTGAAACACAGACCTTACTTTTGGTTCCTTCTCTCAGCATAGGAGCATACAAGGGTGCTCTGCCCTTCTGAACTCCCTGGCACATGTCATACACATGAGCTAGAGCTCTCAGTAACTATTACGTCCTGAACAAATTCATATGTTCAAAACTAACCCTCAGTGTGATAGTATCAGAAGGTGGGGCGTGTGGGAGGTGATTAGGTCATGAAGGCTCCATCCATGTGAATGGGATTAGAGTCCTTATAAAGAAGACCCCTGAACACTAACTAGCCCCTTTTACCATGTGAGGATATAGCAAGAAGGTACCATCTCTGAATCAGGAAGTGGGCCCTCACCAGACACTGAATTTGCGGGTAACTTGATCTTGGACTTCCCAGCCTCCAGAACTAAATTTCTGTTGTTTATAAACTACCCAGTGTATGGCATTTTTGTTAAAGCAGCCTGAACAGATGAAATAACTCACTTCCTTTTATTCTCTCTCTCTTTTTTTTTTTGAGATGGAGTCTCAGTCTTGTTGCCCAGGCTGGAATGCAACGGTGCAATCTTGGCTCACTGCAACCTCCGCTTCCTGGGTTCAAGTGATTCCCCTACCTCAGCCTCCTGTGTAGCTGGGATTACAGGCGTGTGCTACCACGCCTGCGTACTTTTTGTATTTTTAGTAGAGATGGGGTTTCACCATGTTGGCCAAGCTAATCTCAAACTCCTGACCTCAGGTTATCCGCTCGCCTTGGCCTCCCAAAGTGCTGGGATTACAGGCGTGAGCCATTGTGCCTGGCCAACTCACTTCCTTTTTAAAACAAGAATTCTCTTACTTTCAGTGCTACCTGTTCTTTAAGGCTAGAACTGGCTGGGCACAATGGCTCATGCCTGTAATCCCAGCACTTTGGGAGCTGAGTAGGGCAGATCACTTGAGCCCAGGAGTTCAAGACCAGTCTGGGTAACATGGTGAAAGCCTGTCTCTACAAAAAATACAAAAATTAGCCAGGCATTGCAGCACACACCTGTAGTCCCAGCTACTCGGGAGGCTAAGGCAGGAGGGTCACTTTTGCCTGGGAGGCAGAGGCTGCAATGAGCCATGTTCTCCCCACTGCACTCCAGCCTGGATGACAGAGTGAGACCGAAAGAAAAAAGAAGGAAAAAGAGCTAGAATTTCTCTAAGTATCCTAACACTTATCTCTTCTTCTAATCCACCGTAGTACACAAATCCTTTCATTTATAATGTGTGTTTCTTCTGTCTTTCAATCTTGACCTTAAAGTTGCTTAAGCACTCACAAATATTTTACACTATTTTTTTAAGATTCCTTTCCACAGCATCTAGTGCTGCAGATAATGCAGAGAGGGTACTTGGTTTGATTGAGTATGTTTGATTATTTAGATAGACTGTCCCATTAAAATTAAAATAACATTTATTCTTCAACCTGCTGGATCACGATTCTCCACAGGTAGGTTGATCATATGTCCTGTTTTGTTTGAAACTGTCTCAGTATGTCTGTATTCTCTGAGCAAGTATTAACAGTTCTCTCCCTTCATTTATAAATATCCTGAAGAAAATATTTGCAATTCATATACCAGGTGAGTGTCTGTAATATATAAAGAACTCTTACAACTCAGCAATAAAAAGACAACTCACTTTTTAAATGGGCAAATAAGGTATGTGTTTGTTTGTTTGTTTGTTTTTGAGACAGGATCTCACTCTGTTGCCCAGGCTGGAATGCAGTGTCACCATCACAGCTCACTGCAACCTCTGTCTCCCAGGCTCAGGTGATCTTCCCACCTCACCCTTCCAAGTATTTGGGACTATAGGCACATGCCATATCATTCCAGGCAATTTTTTGTAATTTTTGTAGACATGGGGTTTCACCATGTTGCCCAGGCTGGTCTCAAACTCCTGGGATCAAGTGATCTGCCCACCTTGGCCCCCAAAGTGCTGGGATTACAGGCATGAGCCACCTCACCTGGACTGGCAAATAATTGTAATAGACAGTTCTCTAAAGAAATATACAAGTGGCCAATGAGCATGTTAAAAGATGTTTAACACCACTAATCATTACGGAATGCAAATCAAAACTACAAGATACCATGTCACACCCATGAGGATAACTATAATCAAAAAAAGAGAAAATAACAAGACTGGGCACAGTGGCTCATGTTGTGTGATTCCACTTATGTGAAATGTCCAGAATGGGCAAATCCATGCAAAACAAAAGTATCTCTGTGGTTTCAAGGGCCTTGGGAACAGAGAAAGGGGAGTGACTACTTAATGTGTGTGGAATCTCCTTTAGGGATGATGAAAATGTTTTGGAGATAGAAGTGAAGGTTGTAAAACACAAAATATATTAAAAACCAATTAATTGTACACTTTAGAATGGTGAATTTTATGTGAATTAAATCTCAATTTTTAAAATTGCAAAAAAAAAAAAAAAAAAAAAAACAGCAACAACCTAAAAAACCCAAATAAAAACATAAAACTTCGATGTCTCCTGGTTTGAACAATTAATTATACGATCACTGTATTCATAGGGCAATTAGTAGGGAGTAAATGGAAGGAAGTAAAGATTACAAAGATTGCAAGGAGCTGGGAGTTGAAGATTCGGATAAAAATCTTTTTTCAAGACCTAGTTCTGTAAGAGATAGATAAATTAGCAGTACAGGTGCAAAGGTTTGTTTTGTATTTTCAGTCTACTGTAACCCAGGATCAAGGTCAGACTGAAATTCTAAAGATCCTCTTGAAGAGTAAGGTTTAATATTTCTTAGTACAGAAGTTCCCCAACCTAACAGACTTTTAAGTAGAACCTTCAGATAGAGGAGCCTATTCGCCTAATGTTAATTCAGGAGAGGGCTTGGAGCTTGAGAATTTAAATGCTAAGCCTGGCCAAAGTGTTCCTGATGGAACTGTTTTTTGTTTTTGTTTTTTTGCTTTTTTTTTTTTTTATGAGACGGAATCTCATTCTGTCCCCCAGGCTGGAGTGTGGTGGCGCGATCTCAGCTCACTGCAAGCTCTGCCTCCCGGGTTCACGCCATTCTCCTGCCTCAGCACCCCCGAGTAGCTGGGACTACAGGCGCCCGCCACCATGCCGGGCTAAGTTTTTGTATTTTTAGTAGAGACGGGGTTTCACTGTGCTAACCAGGATGGTCTCGATCTCCTGAGCTCGTGATCTGCCTGCCTCAGCCTCCCAAAGTGCTGGGATTACAAGCGTGAGCCACTACGCCCAGCCCCTGATGAAACTTCTGTGGCAAGATTTTCCTAGTCCTTACTATCTACCTTCCCCTGACCCTGGCATTGGCCCACATCCAAATGTGCCCAATGTCAGAGTCAGGGGCAGGTAGACAGCAAGGAGATCCTACAGCTGCTGAGTGGTCCCTTAGGCTCATGCAGAAATTACCACGGACAGGAGTTGCCTCCTCCTTCACATGTGGAGTGGAGATGAAACTAATTCATCTTGCCCAAAGGTGACTGATAGAATGTGTATTAACCCGGTCCTAAAGCTTAAAAGATGAACTCACACTCCTATATAGGGAAATGCATTTGGGAGCTAGACATTTATAAGCCTAGTCTGTTCATAAGTAGAAAGCTATACTCAGTTTATTCCCCTTCTTTATTTCAAATCAAGTGTTGAATAAAAGGTTTCCTTATTAAATAAAATCCCTGAAGTCTCAATGAGGCCCTTTCAAAGGGGTATCTATTCTGCCTGAAATTGTCACACCATCTTCTCCCTCCTTCCTTTTCTGTTCTCCCTCTTTTTCATTAAGGACTCTGTAGATTCAGCACTGTGAAACACACACAGAAGTAAAACACTGGATATTTGCCCTCAAAGACTTTACAGTCAAGTTGAAGAGACAAATAGAAATAGAAAATGTTAGATAATGTTATGCTTTAAACAACATATGAGCATTGTAACAAAGCAATATATGATTACATTCTATGTGGTGGTATGGGAATTAGTGCTATGAGTTTAGGAGGGTGAGATCCTTGTGAGATGAAAAAGATTGAGAATAGTTCATGTTTCATTTAAAGTAACTCTCATTTTGACAAACTCTTAAGGATTTTCTACTGACAATTGAAATATGGTGCCCATTGACTAAGGCTTGAAAATAATTTTGCTTTATATAATTGTAATCACATTTGATCTGTATTATAAAATTCTAATACAACCTCCCTTCCTAACTCCAAATTGGATAGCCTCTTAGCATTTATGGTAACAGGATTTGACCTATAATACATTGTGTTTATATAATACTCTATATTTAGCATCAAATGGAAAAGTTTTCCAATAATGAGCTTTTGGAACACAGTCAATTCACAGGAATCAAGTCACGCTCATGACAGCTCAGCAGCTCTGAACTGTTCTTGAGAAAAGAGTGAATGACAGGATGCAAAACTAGCAATTGTGCAAAGAACTGAACTGCGCCGTTCATCGAAACTTGACTGTAAACTTTCCTTCTAATTGACTGCTTGGCTATTTGACCTTTTTTTTTTTTTGAAGGAAATTGTATTTAGAGTCCCTGGTCCTCCCACCCCGTAACTCCTAAAAATCTTTTGTTTTGTCTCAAAGGTAGTACAAGTAGACTGTCGGCTAAATTATCTTGGAACACAGGCAGTCTCCAATTTTTAGTTTGACAATTAGCTCACTTAACCACGTTTTTTCATTTCTGAGAAGCCAAACCAATCCCAAACAAAACCAAATCAATGACATTTATCAAAACAACACCATCACTGCCAATAACAAATAAAAATTCAACAGTTACAATAAAAACCATTCCATGAGACAGGATTCCCCTGTTATCCTCATTTTGCAGTGATGTGAGGCACATTTTGTGAGCCCTCTGTACTGAGAACGTTCAGACACAAAGAAATGAAAAGTTTTCCTGTTTCAGGTGTTTTTAGATACAGAATTTTCCATACTGGATTAGATCATTTCCCCATCAAAACCAATATCCTGCTCAGTCGACATGAGTTAATGATGGCAAAATGCTTTGAAAACATAAATACTACATACATGCGAGCAATAATGGGCTTCTATACTAGTAACTTTGTGGCTCCAAGCCCAGGCTCATGATAGGATACTTTGAAAAGACCATTAAATCTATAGAAGAGATGAAATATTTACAGATTAACTTCTTACTTCTTTTCACATTTTATATGACTTGAGCAAATAAATACTTTTTTAAAAAACCAGGAAGTGTTAAGAGTTAAGGATGTTTCCAGATCTAGCTAAGCATGAGTTTTGCTACATTCTTTATAATGTGTAAGTGTTTCTTGGGTTGGCTCTGAAGAATTGAGTTAAGCAGGTTACATGTAATTACAGGGCTCACTGCCTAGAAATGATTATTTTGTTCTTTCTGCCCTCCTATAGGAAAGGGAAAGGGAAGACAAAGCTTTACCAAATAGTATTCTTAAGTTGAATAGCTTTAAATTTGCTTGGAAAGTGGGAGCCATTTTTTTTTTTTTTTTTTCGATTCTGTTTACCTGGTGTATTTCAGGTTCGTCTATTTGTTCTTGAACTATGGGAAGAAACTTAAAATAAACTAAAGACTACAGTGTTTGCCTTTTTACTCTAAGTGTTGTTTATTGAACAGCTTTTTAAGATTAACAACCACTGAAGAATGTATGGGATTCATCAGCCAATTATGGTTACTTTGCTCTCTACAAAGGCTGAAAAAAAAATCACCCAACGGGAGTCGTTCATTTTTTTTGTTACTTTTTAAAAGGGATCTCAGATGTTTCATTTCAAAAGTTTCCAGATAACTTTACCATTGGTTCTTTATTTAATTTGGAATTGTTTAGATCATCTGAAGAACACTTGCTTTCCTAACAAATTCAGAACGATTAAGGTCTTGATGCTTTTAGGAGCTGACATTTTTACTAAAATTCTATTTGAGAATCCATCTAGATCAGATCTAATTTTTCCAAGCACTACTGGATAGCAGAGTTTATAAAATGCAAAAAATTTGCCAAAATAATACTTAATATTTATATTTAGTTTCTATCTCAAAAATCCCAAAGCACTTTACATGCAAATATTTATCCTACTTTATAGATGAAGAAATTTGGGGATTAGAGTAACCACTGCAACATTGTGTAGCAAAAAAAAATAATAATAATAATGCCCAGAGCTGGAAACAGACCCTTTGTTCTAGTCTTGATTGTACTACCTTGAGCCTGGCATTTAACCTCTGTGGACCTCAGTCTCTGCACCTATAAAAGGAGGGATTTGGGCGAGATATGCTGAGGACACTAACATTCTACACGTCTAATCTTCGAGGAACTTTTCTAAAGCAAGAAAGAGAATAAGGGCTAAATTTAATTTGTCAGAGCGGAAAGACAGCAAAGAGAGAGGAGAGAGGACTGGGAGTAGGAGATAAAAAGGTGTGGAAAGTGGTCTTGAGATGGATGTTATTGGGGACCAACCTTCTCAATGCACTGGTCAAGCGCCCGACGTTGTTGAGAACAGCACCTGGTGTTCTGGGCTTGTGTGTTTGTACCAGCAGGTATATAGTGGGATGTGTGCAAAATAAAGAGTTCCAGTCAGATGAGTGAGGAAAAACCTGTTGGGCACGTTGTTTCGAGTCATGTGTGCGTAGCAGTCATTAGATCTCTGGAGCTTTTCTATCTTTGCTAATTTACTTTTCATTTGCTTTTCTCAAACCAGCATAACCTACTAGAGGGTTCATAGCTACAGTTAATTGTGTGTACACAATGCCAAGCCATAAATTATACTCTTTCAGTTTCCAAATTAACTGACACCATCTAATCACACAATTAAAATTGTGTTTATGGTTATGAAAGCAATACATGCTTTATTGAAGAATATTACAAAAAATAAAAAAACAAAAGACAAAAAAAATACATGTAAAATCAAGATTGACAATAACCCCGCCACCCAGAGGATGAATAATCAATCACTTTCAACATTCAGTATGTTTTCCTTCTGTATTCTCTTCTATGAGTGTATATACAATTTTTGTTTTCAAACCTGGGATCACATTGTATATGCAGATTTAAACCTATTTTTTATATTAAGAGTATATTGTTAGTACTTTTACATGATAAATGTACTTATATAGTAAGGGGGTATTTAATTCTGATGCCAAACATCTGGATGAAAAGTAAAAGTCAGTCAATTATCTAGATATTTTCCAATACCCAGATGTTTGGCACCACATCGACAAAACATTAAAATCCTTGACCAAGCTGTTCAGCTTTCGCACAGATGTCTGGCATTATGTAGGCAAACTCTCTCTGAACTGACGGACATTTTGGCAGGAGAGAGACACAGCATTTATTACATGCTCTGGGTCAAAAGTGTTTTAAAATTTAGCTCGTGTGCATGGGTAACCTTTTCATTGTTTCACAATGAATCAGCAGCATGAAGAAAAAAATATATATTTTAGGAACCCTTAATCCATTATGATGAAAGTCTGCTATCTATCTCTATTTTTGGTCACTTCTCAGTCTGTTGGACTGTTTGTTGACCTTGAGAGCTTAGCATAAAGTTATTGTTTCTTTCAAGTCTTGATGTTGAGAATTTGTACCCTAGTGATGGTTTTATTTTGTCTTTTTTCTATAATTAAGAAAATTCTTTCTGGCTGATAATTTTATTAACAGATTGCACTGAATATTTAAAAGTCATGTTAATGTGCCAATATCCCTGACAACAGTCCTGCCTAAAATACATTTAAGACGTTTAAAAAAGATATTTTTATGTTTTTCTGACTATCTTGTTTCTTGGGTTATAATTCTTCATCTAGCTCTGCATTAGTCAGTGTATATATTTTTGCATGTATACCCCTTTTTTGATTCCTTGAAGACATAATTTATAAAAATGTGATGAAGTACAATGTTATCCACCATTGTATCACACCAAATTTTATGTACTTGAGTACCCATTTATAGTGATCTTAAAAATTAACATCCTTAATATATTTGTCTACTTCTTGACACTCTAAAAGTTATCCTTTGTTTTCCATCTGTTTTTCTTTTCATTAGTGTTGCTTTGATTATGTCTATTACATGTCTATAACTGTAAAATGTCTCTAATTCTGTGGCTGAAACAGAATAAAAAGAAAATCTGTCCAACTTATGCCAAAGGGAGCAATGTAGCTGAATGATTAAATACATGAGTCAATTAGTAACGTGGGACTAAATTCACATCTTGCCTTTTATCGGCAAAGAACTGTTCGGCTTGTCCCTCTGTGTTCTCCTGGTTCTGTCATTAACTTGCTCATTTGCCACTGGCAGGACATTAGCTTGGGCTATGCCTGAGCCTTTCATCCTTCATCCATAAAAAATTACATACTCCCACACTGCTATGTTTTCTGGAATAATTTGTGAAGGTTCTTTGACATTATTAATATTAAGTGTTGTTATTATTGAGTAACTTGATTTATATGAAGAAATTGCGTGAGAAAAACCAGGTAGATGTAAGTTTTTGATTTTAAAATATAAATAAACCACTGCACATTTGAGGACTGACTGCTTTGTTTCTTACAAGACACTGTAATCTCATTTTTGATTTTAGCATCTGGTTTTTTTGTGTATTATTGGCTGTTATGAATATTTTCTTCAGATTTATTGAGTATTTTATTATGCCCGGTGTTTTTGCCCAATTGCAATTTCATTATTGTTTTATATTCTGGGTGCTTTTCTGGAGTCTATGCAGGTCTAAGTAAGGCAGTCATTAAGGAGGTGATGATACGCCATTACTATTCTGGGATGATACTATCTGCACATGATTGCTGTGTTTATATATTTTTTGTTTGTTTGTTTGTTTTTGAGATGGAGTCTTGCTCTGTCACCCAGGCTGGATTGCAGTGGCATGATCTCGTCTCACTGCAAGCTCTGTCCCTTGGGTTCAAGCAACTCTCCTGCTTTAGCCTCCCGAGTAGCTGGGATTACAGGCGTGCACAACCACACCCAACTAATTTTTGTATTTTTGATAGAGACAAGGTTTCTACTGAGCTTGTTGTTGGCTGAGCTGGTCTTGAACTCCTGACCTCAAGTGATCCACCTGCCTCAGCCTCCCAAAGTGCTGAGATTATGGGCATGAACCACCGTGCCCAGCCTGCTCTGTTTATATTTTTGGATAAAGATGAAAAGCTGTAGCTACCCAGCTAAATATTCGGGAATAACTAAATAGTTGCATACTTTTCATTTTCATCCAAAGTTTGACAGTGCTAGGCCCTAAAAACCAGTATCCACAGACTTCTGACCTAATGTTCTTGAGATGTAGATTTCTACTTGGCCACAAAGGTTGTTGTCTAAGTCTGCTTGTGTTTATGCTGCTATAACAAAATACCTTAGCCTGGGCAATTTATAAAAAACAAATTTATTTCTCACAGGTCTGCAGGCTGGGATGTGAAAGGTCAAGGCGCTGGCAGGTTCAGGGTCTGGTAATGGCTTGCTCTCTACTTCCAAGATGGCGCCGGTTGCTGTGTCTTCCAGAGGGGATGAACACTGTGTCTCACATAGCAGAAGAGCAGAAGGCCAAACAAGAAACCCTGTCTCTCCCTCAGGCCCTTGTATAAGGGTGCTAATCCCATGTATGAGGGCAGAGCCTCATAGCCTAATCACCTCCCAACAGCTCCTTCTCTTAATACCATTATCTTGGGATTTAAGTTCCAATGTATGAATTTTCTACAGACACATACATTCAAACCATAGCAGTTGTATATGTAGATAAGCAAAAAATATAACCATGTTTGCACACAAGAAAGATTGTTGAAGGAAATGGTAGAATCAGTTTAAACATTTATTTCACAACTGATGATTGAATTCAGTCACTAATCGGTTGCTTTACGGTTAAGTAGTTGTTTGACAAACTTCAAAGTTATCTTTCACGTTTGATATCTTTTTCACATTCCTGTTGGTATAGGAATATTCTGGTTGTACACATTCTTAGGCAAATAAACTTTTCTTCTTTTCTGTTTTGAGACAGGGTCTCACTATATTGCCCAGGCTGGTCTTGGACTGCTGGGTTCAAGTAATTCCCTGTCTCAGCCTCCCAAGTAGCTGGGATTATAGGCACCTGGTCTTAAATCTTAGTGACTATTTTCTACTGTCTCTCTCTCTCTCTCATTCTATTTCTCTTTCTCTCTCTCTCTCTCTTTTTTTTTTTTTTTTTTTTTTTTTTTTGAGGTGGAGTCCTGCTCTGTTGCCCAGGCTAGAATGCAGTGGTGCGATCTTGGCTCACTGCAGCTTCTGCCTCCTGGGTTCAAGCAATTCTCCTGCTTTAGCCTCCCGAGTAGCTGAAATTACAGGCACCCGCCACTACACCCAGTTAATTTTTTTATTTTTTTAAAATTATACTTTAAGTTCTAGGGTACATGTGCACAATGTGCAGGTTTGTTACATAGGTATACATGTGCCATGTTGGTGTGCTGCACCCATCAACTCATCATTTACATTAGGTATTTCTCCTAACGCTATCCCTCCCCCAGCCTCCACTCCCACAACAGGCCCTGGTATGTTATGTTCCCCTCCTTGTGTCCATTTGTTCTCATTCTTCAACTCCCACTTATGAGTGAGAACATGCAGTGTTTGGTTTTCTGTCCTTGTGATAGTTTGTTAAGAATGATGGCTTCCAACTTCATCCATGTCCCTGCAAAGGACATGAACTCATTCTTTTTTATGGCTGCATAGTATTCCATAGTGTATATGTGCCACATTTTCTTTATCCAGTCTATTATTGATGGACATTTGGGTTGGTTCCAAGTCTTTGCTTTGTGAATAGTACCACAATAAACATACATATGCATATGTCTTTATAGTAGCATGATTTATAATCCTTTTGGCATATACCTAGTAATGGGATTGCTGGGTCAAATGGTATTCTAGTTCTAGATCCTTGGGGAATCGCCACACTGTTTTCCACAATGGTTGAACTAATTTACACTCCCATCAAGAGTGTAAAAGCATTCCTATTTCTCCACCTCCTCTCCAGCATTGGTTGTTTCCTGACTTTTTAATGATCGCCATTCTAACTGGCATGAGATGGTATCTCATTGTGGTTTTGATTTGTACTTATGACCAGTGATGATGAGCATTTTTTCATTTTTCTGTTGGCTGCATACATGTCTTCTTTTTTTTTTTTTTTTTT
>NW_016805524.1:1946299-1956779 GCF_001698545.2 Rhinopithecus bieti | reverse complement strand
CTATTCATATCCTTTGCTCACATTTTGATTATTTTTTTTTCTTGTAAAGTTGTTTAAGTTCTTTGTAGATTCTGGATATTATCCCTTTGTCAGATCGATAGATTGCAACATTTTCTCCCATTCTGCAGGCTACCTGGATCATGTTACTTCTATACTCTGAAGGCTCCAGAAGCTTTCCAAAATATTCAGAAGACAAGACCCTAAATGAAAAAGACTACAAGACCCTATATGAACTGGATCCCAACTACCACTCTCCCTGTCTCTCTCCCAAATCCAGCCACGCTGGGCATCTCGATCTTCTTTACGTGTATGGTATGAAGCTAGCTTGTGTCTCAGGACTTTTCTATTACTCCATCCTCTACCTAGAAGCTTCTTGCCTTGTTGCATCATATGTCTCAGGTCTCTGTTCAGTGTTGCCTCCTCAGAGGGACCTTCCCCTACCATATTTTATAAATTAGGTCACCTGCCCCTTGTCATTCTCAATAACCTTCGTTTGCTTTATTTTTTTCATGGAACTTTTCACTACCTGAATTTATATTACGATACTTCTGTTTATAGTTTGTTATCTGTCTCAGCTGCCAGCATGCTATCTTCATGAGAGAAGGAATTTTTTGTTTCTCTTGTGCATTGATGTATCCCTAGCACCTAAATTGATTTGGCACATAATATGTGCTCAATAAATACCTTTTACAAAAAAAAATGACTCAGTGTTTACTAATACAGGACTGGGATTCTCTAGATTTGTGTCACTCTCATGTTGCTCTGGGTTTGGAAAATTATCATAGCTGGCTGGGCACAGTGGCTCATGCCTATAATCCCAGCACTTTGGGAGGCAGAGGCAGGTTGATTGAGGTCAGGAGTTTGAGACTAGCCTGGCCAACACAGTGAAACTCCGTCTCTACTAATAAAACAAAAAAGTAGCCACATGTGGTGGCGGGAGCCTATAATCCTAGCTACTCTGAAGGCTGAGGCAGGAGAACTGCTTGAATCCGGAAGATGGAGGTTGCAGTGAGCCAAGATCACGCTACCGCACTCCAGTGTGAGTGACAGAGCAAGATTCTGTCTCAAAAAAAAAAAAAAATTATCATAGACGTGTACATTCCTGAAAGCACAATTATCAGCAAATAACATTTCCTGGACAATTTACCTAAAGAAGAGTAGAATCTAAATAATATTAGAAGACAGTTGAATTAGATCCAGTCAATCAACAACCTGATTTGTCTTTTCAGCTGCGATGATAATTTCCGGCAGGTGACCCAGACATGGGCCTGTTGGCTTGCAGCATGACTGGGGTTAGATGTGCCGTTCTCATGTACAGTGAAAGCAATGTGAGAGCACACCCACTGTCTGTGTTATTAGGGTAAGTTTTCTTTTCCATCTTGATTCACCTCACAAATCACTGAATAATCTGTGTTGTGGTAATTTCCTATGTTCTTGAAAGTATTTACTTCCCACATTACTGAAAAATTTAAAAGACCAGAGTTGACCAGAAAGGCCTAGCCACTTCACAAAAACTTCCCTTTTATGAATGCTTGTGGTTAGTCGCATAAGAAGTATATGTTGACTTCTCTTCATGTGTCAAATTATGTGGGAGCACTAAGAAAAAGCAAAAACACAATAGCCCTGCATCAGGATCACACTCTCACCTCTCTCATTTATGGTATCTGCTCTGGAGAAGTTTATAATCTATTCAAAGCTAAATAGATCACGAGGGGTGGATCACGAGGTCAGGAGTTCGAGACCAGCCTGACCAACATGGCAAAATCCCGTCTCTACTAAAAATACAAAAATTAGCCAGGTGTGGTGGCAGGTGTCTGTAATCCCAGCTACTCAGGAGGCTGAGGCAAGAGAATCGCTTGAACCTGGGAGGTGGAGGTTGCAGTGAGCTGAGATTGTGCCAGTGCACTCCAGCCTGGGTGACAAGAGCAAGACTCCATCTAAAAAAACAACAACAAAAAAAACCAAAATAAAACAGAAACCACATAAAATGGAGACTAATGTGCAAGTATATAGTTAAGAGCTACGTTGATGGGTTGAAATATATATTACAGGAATTGAGGGCTGAGCAGTCATTGACTGGATTGGACCTTTCAGAGAAGGTTCTAGAGAGCCAAGGAAAGCTTCGTAGAGAAATGTACACAAGACCCAGTCTTCAAGGATGAGGGACGGTACTGCAGGCACAAGAAATTCACTCAGCTGGTAATGACTCAGCATCAGTTTGGTCACCATTATCAAAGCATTTTGAATGTGTAGCTGTGACCTAAATAACTTCCCAGAGGTAAATGCATCTTGTAGGTTTACAACAAGCACTATTATTAAAGTAGTCTATATAAGGAAGCTACTCCAGAAAGGAATTCAAACCCACACATGATTAAGCAAGAAGGATGAATCATACTCAAAATGGAGGAAATAACTATGCAAGACTTAAATAACTACTGGTGCTTAGTTTAAAAGGTTTTTTTTTAAAAATTTCCCCCCCAAAAGTTTTTCTTTACTCCCCAAATCCAATAAAATAATTCTATTTAACCTTATTAGTATGAAACTTACTGCCAAATAAAATAATCACAATATTTATGTTGCTGTATTAGTTATTGCAAAATTGATAAAAGAAGATGCAACAGATAATGTGCTCTTATTAATACATATGGAATCAGTAATCCTGCAACAGTTTTATCAAGGAGCTGTGATTAATGCCAGTTTGAGGTGGCACAAGTGAGGTTCAAAACTGACATTAAGCCAAGTACCTAAGCTCCCGCAGCTTGTAAGTGGCATTGCTACTGGGGTTTGAAGTCTGGTCTGTCCGGCTCCATAATACCACCAAGACCTGCCATAAGGAAACTAAATAAGGGGGGCACGGTGGCTCACGCCTGTAATCTCAGCACTTTGGGAGGTGGGCGGATCACAAGGTCAACAGATTGAGACCATCCTGGCTAACATGATGAAACCCCATCTCTACTAAAAATACAAAAAATTAACCAGGCATGGTGGCATGCACCTGTAATCCCAGCATTTTGGGAGGCCAAGGTGGGTAGATCACGAGGTCAGGAGATCCAGACCATCCTGGCTAACACGGTGAAACCCCGTCTCTACTAAAAATACAAAAAATTAGCTGGGCGTGGTGGCACACGCCTGCAGTCCCAGCTATTCGGGAGGCTGAGGCAGGAGAATCCCTTGAACCGGGGAGGCGGAGGTTGCAGTGAGCCGAGATTACGCTACTGCACTCCAGCCTGGGCGACAAAGCGAGACTCCGTCTCAAAAAAAAGAAACTAAATGAAAGCAGGTTAAGTAGAAGAAGGAAGCCAGTCTATCATGGTCAACAAATGAACAATACACTCACACATAATAATCTGCCAGGTATACAAAAAGATTCCATCTACTATCAGTCTAGGGCACATCACTTCCAGCAAATCTTGCTTTTAATTTTAACAGCACTGCATTATTCACAATACTTAATTTGACCTTTCAGTTTTCTATTTTACACTGATTTTACATGAAACTTACACATTAGCAAGAGAAGCACTTTAAATCAATCCCAAACAAAACACAAAATGAAAGTCTCTGACTCAGGAAAGATTGGGAGGCAAAAGTTTGACCTTGTGAGTTGCACGCATTAGGAGCACTAGCAATCTTTGCCAGCCAGCAGCCAGTAGGCAGTAGGCAGAGGGGTGGGGAGTAAACGCCAGGATAAGGAGGCAAGACCGCTTCCCAGTTCTCTTGAGTTACACCTCTATTTTATTTTGTTTGAATTTTCTTTGGTAGAGATGGGGGTCTTGCTACGTTGCCAGGGCTGGTCTTCAACTCCTGACCTCAAGTGTTTTTTCTACCTCAGCCTCTTAAAGCACCGGGCTCACAGGCATGAGCCACAATGGCACCCAGCCTTGCTGGAATTTTTTAGATCAAATCTGCCCATGTCTTTATAAGAAGCATATTTCAAAGCCAAATACTAGTAATGTTTATATCAGCTGCTATTTTACATTGCTCAGGCAGTGTTCTCTTTCACTAATGCTATTAACTGAACATTGGTTCAATTGCTTGGAATGGAAACAATTATATGTAACATTTCGTAGTTATTGTTCTTGACATATATCAAAAGAGAAGTGACACTGGATGTGACAATTCAAAGAAATTCCAATATGGAGCACAACTTTTGCCCCCAATTTTTCCTGTGTTTTCAAATAGAGATGCTGGGCTTTATTTCTCACACTAATTTGTTGGGTCCTGCTCACAGGACAAGAGTGAGGTCAGTATGATACAGGAGTGCTGAGAAGGGAAAAGTGTGGTCCCTTTAAATGATACGGAATGGGGGAAGGGAAGCGCTGGGTAGAGAAAGGCGGATCCCTGGCTATGGCTCCACCCGCAGGCACTCCTGCTTTCCCGCCCAAGTGTTGCGTTTTCCTAGATCTCCCTGGCCCGCCATGCCCCCATCCTGGGCCTACAAAAACCCAAGAAGGCGGGCGCGGTGGCTCATGCCTGTAATCCCAGCAATTTGGGAGGCCGAGGCGGGCAGGTCAGGAGGTCAACAGGTCGAGACCAGCCTGGCTAACGTGGTGAAACCCCGTCTCTAATGAAAATACAAAAATTAGCTGGGCGTGGTGGCGGGCGCGCCTGTAGTCGCAGCAACTTGGGAGGCTGAGGTAGGAGAATCGCTTGAACCCGGGAGGCGGAGGTTGCGTCACTGCACTCCAGCCTGGCGACAGAGACTCCGTCAAAAACAATAACAACAAAAAAACAAAACAAAACAAAAAACCCCAAGACCTTTGCGGGCAGACACACAGCCAGCCAGACATCGAGAGGAGCATATGGGCAGAAGATGCAAGTGGCTGGTCCTCTAGAGGACGTTGAGAGGAGCATGCCAGCAGAAGAGCACACACCGACAGGCACTGGCACACCACCGGAAGGCCATGCACCAGCAGAATGATGCGGAGTTTGACCGGGCAGTCAGAGGAGAGCATGGGCCGCCAAGGGGCCCGACTCCAGGGGAAAACCATCTCCCTTCTGGCTCCCCCATCTGCTGAGAGCTACTTCTACTCAATAAAACCTTGCACTCCAAGCCCACGTGTAATCTGATTCTTCAGGTAAGCCAGGGCAAGAAACCCCAGGATACAGAAATCCTTCTGTCCCTATGATAAGAAAAGGGGTGTAATTGAGCTAACACAAACTACTTATAGACGGCAACCTAAAAGATCACTCTGTAACACACGCCCGCCCACTGGGGCTTCAGGAGCTGTAAATGTTCACCCTTAGACACTGCTGTGGGATCGGAGCCCCACAGTCTGCCCGCCTGTATGCTCCCCTAGAGGTTTGAGCAGCAGGGCACTGAAGAAGCGAGCCACACCCCATCGCACACCCTGCGAGGGGGACAACGGAACTTTTCCCATTTCAAGTAGATTGCCCTGGTGCTGGAGAAGCAGGAAAACAGGACCTGCGGATACCCAGGAGCCCCGCAACTCTGGCTAGAGTGAGGTCTGAAATCACGCTCAAGAGACGCCACAGTTAGAAATAATGGCACCTTTTTTTCTTTCTTTTTCTTTCATTTTTAATTATTTGTTTTTTGTGAACTGGGGTCTGCCTCTGCCACCCAGGCTGGAGTACGGTGGTGTGATCATAGCTCACTGCAACCTGGAACTTCTGGGCTCAAATACTTATCCTGTCTCAGCCTCTGAAGTTACTGGGATTATAGGCAGGAACCACTGCTACTGGGTTTACTTTTTAAATTGTAGTAAAATACACATCACATAAAATTTACCATCCTAATCATTTTTAAGTATACAGTTCAGAGGTATTAAATACACTTAAAATGTTATTCTACCAACACCACCATCCACCTCTGTAATTCTTTTCATCTTGCTGTTAAAATTATGAGAGGCCATTGTTTTGGACCTAGGCCAAATCAGATCAGACCTCTTTCTGCACTAGGCCCCAACAGACCAGACCAAACCAAAATGGAGTCACTCCTGCTAAATGAGACATAATGAAAATGAAACTAAGGAAGCTGCAAAGCTTTGCTGCCATTTTTAGGTTACTACTTTCCTAATTCAGCGATTTCTTGGTTACAACAAAAACAGACCAGTTTTTTTTCCATCACCTGAAAACAGGAGATTCCAGCATAAAGAGGTCCCTTCTGTTCTAACCCTTACCAAAAAACAAAACAAAACAAACAAAAACCTGAAGTCCTTGTTCTCACATTTAAAAACTCACTGTTTTGCTATTTCCCACTGAGATTTGAGACCAAATAAGTACACTGACAATGGTGACAGAGTGACATCAATGTCTAAAGTTTTGGCCAATCAAAATTGAGAGGTTGACCAAAAGGGGGCAATTGTTTAATTAAGTTTTGCCTAACGCTGCCTCCTTACATATTTTAAGTTTGGTCTAAAGGTTTCTCCATACATAGTGAACTGTAACCTGACTGGAGGTGTAAACAGACTGTAATCTACTCTTGTGCCAATCATCTAGTTTTGGCCAATCGTAGGTGGCCAGCTGATCGAACGTATTCAACACCCAGTGTAACCAATCTGGCTGTTGGTGTACCTCACGTGTGTCTTCTGTATGTCACTTTCATTTTTCTGTCCATAAATCCTCTCTGACCACGAGGCAGTGCCAGAGTTGCTCCTAACTTATTGAGGGAGGCGGGGGTCTGCCTGGTTGTTGAATTGTTCTTTGCTCAATTAAACTCTGTTAAATTGTTTAAAGTTTTTTTTTTTTTACATTGCAAAACTGAAACTGTACATTAAACACTAACTCCCCATTCCCTTCTCCCCCCAGCCCCTGACAACCACCATTCTACTTTCTGTCTCTATGACTTTGATTACTCAAAGTATTATTGGTACCCCTTTACGTGGCACCTTGGTGACTGAAGACCAGGTTCAGGGAGGTTTTTGTGTTTGGGGTTTTGTTTTTTGGTTTTGTTTGTTTGTTTGTTCTGTTTTTGTTTGAGACAGAGTCTCACTCTGTCACCCAGGGTGGAGTGAGTGGTGCGATCACAGCTCACTGCAGCCTTGAGCTTCTGGGCTGAAGCGATTCTCCCACCGCAGCCTCCTGAGTAGCTGGGACTATGTGCATGTGCACCATGCCCAACTAATTTTTAAATTTTTTTGTAGAGGTGTGGTGTCTCACTGTGTGGCCCAGGCTGGTCTCAGACTCCTTGCCACAAGCAGTCTTCTCACCTCAGCCTCTCAGAGTGCTGAGATTACAGGTATAAGCCACCAGGCCTCACCAGGTTCAGGTTCCTAATGTTGGTTATCCATCTATGAATACCAACATGCAGCAGTGGTAATTATATTAAAACCTACTATAATTTTTAAAATCTTTTTTTTTTAAGACAGAGTCTTGCTCTGTTGCCCAGACTGCAGTGCAGAGTGGCATGATCTCGGCTCACTGAAACCTCTGTCTCCTGGGTTCAAGCCATTCTTCTGCCTCAGCCTCCTGTAGCTGGGAGTACGGGCATGTGCCACCACACCCAGATAAATTTTTTTTTTTTTCGTATTTTTAGTAGAAACAGCTTTTCACCATGCTGGCCAGGCTGGTCTTGAACTCCAGACCTCAAGTGATCTGCCCGCCTTGGCTTCCCAAAATGCTGGGATTACAGGCGTGAGCCACCGCGCCTAGCCTGATTTTCATATATATTACATATTTTATACATATATATTTAATATAATTTTCAACATCTGAGCATTGTTATATTACAGTTTTCAAGATCTTAGCATTATCATAATATCCTTTTTATTTTGTCTTAAGCCTCTCCTGCCAGTTCTAAAACTAGTAGAATAAAACCTTAGGTACTAAGTTATACTTTATTGTTTACCATTTTCTCTAATTTATTATTTCAACTCAGAGTCACAAAAGATCACAAAAAGCTCGTTCAAACACAGTGGTAATATGACAGCAAGTAGCACTTGAGAAACACAAGCCACTGAAGCCAGACACAGGGGCTCACACCTGTAATTCCAGCACTTTGGGAGGCTGAGGTGGGAGGATCGCTTGAGCTCAGGAGTTCGAGACTAACTTGAGCAACATGGCAAAACCCAGTATCTACAAAAAAATACAAAAAAGCTATTTAGCTGGGCATGGTGATGAGTGCCTGTATTCCCAGCTATTCTAGAGGCTCAGGCAAAAGGATGGCTTGAACCCAGGAGGCGAAGGTTTCAGTGAGCCAAGATCATGCCACTATACTCCAGCTTGGACAACAGGGCAAGACCCTAAGAAAAACAAAACAAGCCACCTTTCCTTGTGGATTATATTGCTAGGCAATTTACTATATGTGGAAATACAGTGTATCAACTATTATTTTCTCCCAGAAACAGTGCTGTAACAGAAGGGTAAAGTTCCTGACCTAGGGCCTTATGCCAACTTTTACTAAATGCAGGACTTAATAAACTATAAATGATATATTTTAGTTTCATAGCATAAAGCTTTCTAACACACATAAATCAATTAAGTAGTGCTACAAGTAGTCAATAAACATAAAATCCATTTAATATGGTGCAGTCTCTGACCACATCTTCCTGCCAACTGTTACACTGAAGCAAAACAACTCCAATGGGCAGGCTTATTCGTTTTATGGATTTCAGGATGATTTCCTTGAGGACATTTTGACAAGTATATTGAAGGAAAGTTTGGGGCAGTTATGTGATGCTGTTCTGGAAAAGAAAGAAAAGTAACTCGGGAGTGATTACTTGCCATTCTCTCGTTCTCTGATAGTCAATTTTCCTGTCATAAAACCTAGGGATTAGAACTAATCGCAGCCCGCTAGTGTGGTTAAGGTTGGGATTCGTTTTCTCAAAAGGGGAGAACAACATATGTTCATGTGAGAAACTGCCTGTTTACGTGTCAGAAGTTACAACATGGGTGTAATTGGCAGAGGGCTGTAAGTGTGAATGGCGATGAGTACAAATCACTGTAAAGATTGCTTGCATGATTTCCCCTCCAGTTTATCACTGAGTGAAAGAAACATGCGCGGGGAGACCTTGGTTCTTGACATCCCGGTTAATAAATTCAAGGCAAAAATGGGCAGACTCACAGAAGGCCTGAGAGTCCTGAACTAGACCTTCAAATCATCCTAAATGTCACGTCAGACTACTGTTCTGTGACAAGAAATGGTCAGTTATCTGTTAAGAACCCAATAAATGTCACGCAAAGTGGATCTCTAATAATTATTCTCCAAATCTTGTGATAAAATCCCGAGCTTTATGTCAAGCCAGCCCTGTGTGGCAGGACACTGTGAGCAGTACAATTTGTTCTAACTCAGGTTGAGGGATAAAAGAAACCACTCATTTAATCTTGTATTACATCAAAATTGATTTGGTCAAAAGTCACAAATTAGTTCAGTCATTTTTGACAACATGGTTTTTATCAGAGGACCAAAAGCTTGGTTAAGTGATGGGAGAGAAGGGGAGAAGATTTTGTTTCCAATCTTGGGAAAAAGACCTGTGCATCAAAATTATTCAACTATTATTTTCAGATAGCATTGTTCACAATAACTTTCCTAGAGCTGTGTTTATTTTTTGCAGAATGCACTCTGTCAGTTACATTGATCTTAAAAGGCTTCGTTATTCTTTTCCTTGCTGTGCAACCAACTCCACCAAAGTTGTGTTTATCTCTGCTTGTTTTCTAATCCAGTGGAACCAAGGAGGCAAGATGGTCAGGTATGACAAGATTTCCCTGTGAAATGGAAACTGTTGTTTATCTAGTATGTTGCAAAAGTGGTAGTCTTGCTCTCTGATCACCTAAAACATACCTGAAAGGAAGAAGGTTCTCTCCTAAAAGCCGGTAAACACAATGTCACAAACCAACCTGTCTGCCATAAAGGCACTGGTGATGTCCAGAACATGTCCTTCAGAAGGTCAAACAAGTGACACTCTCAGATTCTGAAAGTGGAGAGCCACCACCCCTTTAGGCCCTTCTAAGTATGGAAGAGAGGAAGTGAACCAGTGATTAGTTTTGCTTGTTTAGAAAATCCAGCTTTTTTTCAGATTATTTCTTTTTTGCCTTCATCCCAGAGAGTAAAATTCCTTTGAAACAAGGAAGCATTTCTTTCAAGAACACCTTTATCTCCTTTAGCTTTTGTTTTCTGATAGTCAACCCCACCCATTGTTTCACTTGACAAGTAAGGGAAAGAAAGATTTTTTTTAACTCGTCTAAAGAAGGAAAACCTGTGTGAATGGATCTTGAAACCAGTGGAGTGGATGGCCACTGTCGACAGGACTAGGAGCAAAGAGGTGCACTAAAGCCAGCCTTTACATGCGGCCGCCCCACCCAAATTCAAAATCTGTTTAACTTACCATAAACAAGAAGATAAGTCCTTTAAGCAAAGCAATGGAACTCATTAAGAGGTACTTTTAAGACATCTCTCGAGGGGGCGGAGCAAGATGGCCGAATAGGAACAGCTCCAGTCTCCAACTCCCAGCGCGAGCGACACAGAAGACCGGTGATTTCTGCATTTTCAACTGAGGTACTGGGGTCATCTCACTAGGGAGTGCCC
>NW_016805524.1:1932377-1942809 GCF_001698545.2 Rhinopithecus bieti | reverse complement strand
AAAAAAAAAAAAAAAAAAAAAAAAACGACATCTCTCAAACGTACACAATAAGCTGTATTAAGGATCATGAAATAATAATATCTACCATTTACCGGCACTATGTTGCCAGCCTGGGCAACATAGTGAAACCTTGTTTCTACAAAAAAATAACGGATTAGCCAGGTATGGTGGTCCGCCTGCAGTCCCAGCCACTTGGGAGGCTGGGGTGGGAGGATCACTTGAGCCCAGGGATTTGAGGCTGCAGTGAGCTATGATCATGCCACTGCACCACAGCCTGGGTAAGAGGGTGAGGTTCTGTCTCAAAAACAAAAACCAAAAGAATCATCTGGAGAGTGTTGAAGCTCAGATTGCTGCCTCTCCCATCCCCTGTAGTTCCCAGGTGATGGTAATGCTGCTGGTCCAGGAACTGTACTTTGAAACCACTGGCCTAGGCTGTTATCTAGCTTCCCTCTTCATCTCTCCACCAGTAACCTCATCATTTTCTAATCCAGAGATCAACAAACCCTGGACCTTTGAGCCAAATCAAGCCCACAGGTTGTTTTCATAAATAAAATTTTATTGGAACACAACCATGCCCATGTGTTTACACATTGTTCATGACAGAGATCGCATGACCCACAGAGCCTAAAACGTTTATGATCTGACCCTTTACAGAAAAAAATTATTTTGGACCTCATCTTTACCATGCTACAAAAATGGTGTTGCCAAAAACACACCCATCCAGTCACCCTCTAACTTAAAAGATGGTTTCTCATCACCTACATAGTCAAGTCCCATGTTTTCTATGGTGTGACAACCTGTCCAACTCTGTTTTACCTATCTCTTTGTACCCTATCCAATAATTTAACCATCCTGAAATTCTTCGTTTTTTTCGAATAGTTCAAATCCTCACTGGTTTCCAAGTCTTCCCACATCTTGTGTCTCTATGTACAATATCCTTCTCTCACTTCTTCACAGGATGAGCAACCACATCACATGAGTTTAATTTTTTTTCTTAGATCTACCTCATTTGTCAGTTTATTTTTTGGGATTTCAACTATTCACTCTGTCTGTCACTCAGAGACAGGGAGAATGAGGACAATACTGCCTGCCCATTCATTCCACATAATGAGTTTATGTTTGTGAACGAACGTGAGATGTGAGATTTTACACTACCGTTCCCTCAGTCCACTCAGACTCCCCGTGCCTGTCCTGTGTTAGTGTGAGGCTCTCACCACAGAGGGTGTAATCCCAGTGTTGAAGGATAACCGTTTTTCATACAACAGAGCCAATAAACACAAGCCAACTTCTGCATCTGGTGCTCAAAGAAGCAGC
Source organism: Rhinopithecus bieti (assembly GCF_001698545.2). NCBI lineage: Eukaryota > Metazoa > Chordata > Mammalia > Primates > Cercopithecidae > Rhinopithecus > Rhinopithecus bieti. Next base: position 1,941,495 of record NW_016805524.1, on the reverse strand, counting down.
AGCAATCTGTTCCAAAGCTGGAGGAAAACTGGCTGTGTGGGGCTTACTGGATACTGGATATCTAGATACTAAATACCTAGGTGCTGTACTTCATGGGTGATTTAAGGGTTCACTTCAAACATCAGCATTTATTTGTTTATATTTTATTATTATTATTTTTTAATTTTTTGAGATGGAGTTTTGCTCTTGTTGTCCAGGCTGGAGTGCAATGGCACGATCTCGGCTCACTGCAATCACTGCCTCCCACGTTTAAGTGGTTCTCCTGCCTCAGCCTCCTGAGTAGCTGGGACTACAGGCACAAGCTGTCATGCCCGGCTAGGTTTTGTATTTTCAGTAGAGACGGGGTTTCACCATGTTGTCCATTTTGGTCTCGAATTCCTGACCTCAGGTGACCCACCTGCCTTGGCCTCCCAAAGTGCTGGGATTACAGGCGTGAGCCACTGTACCCGGCCAACATCAGCATTTAGAACCTAAATCCTAAAGAAAATCTAACTCACTCTTTAAACTTTGGCGCAAATGTCGTCTCTTCTCATTTGCTCTGATGTAGGTCAGTCTCCTTCGTGCTTCTGTAAATACCATAGTTCCTTCAGTCATTTGCACATATCTGTGTTATAAGGTTGAACTGTAATTATTTATTTAATTATCAGTCTGTCTCCATTAGGCAGTGAGGTCACCAAAGACAAAGGCATATTATTTATTTAGCTAGTTTTTAGAGATGGGGTCTTGCTAAGTTGCCCAGGCTGGAGTGCAGTGGCTATTCATAGGTGAGATCCCACTACTAATTAGCACAGAAATTTTGACCTACTTCATTTCTGACCTGGGCCAGTTCACCTCTCCTTAGGCAACCTAGTGGGCCTCACTCCTGAGAGGTCATGATATCAATGCCAGTTTTGTGTAGACACCCAATGAGCATAGCTCACTACAGCCCAGAAGTTCTGGGCTCAAGCAGTCCTCCTGCCTAAGGTCTCAAGTATCTGGGACTACAGATACGTGCCACCATGTCCAGCAACAAAAACATATTTTAGTTATCCTGTGTTTGTGTCTGTCTCAATACTTAGCCTAAGTATTAAACATTCAGCAAATGTCTATTGATGAAATGGATGAAGTCCCACCTCTCATTTTAGACCACTTGCCCTTCTCAGAAATGATCTATGAACTCCTAGTGAATGTTTAGTTAATGTCCATGGTTTATCATTTCAATGCATTTTAATTCTTCCAGCATTCATTTTTCTTCTCCACTAGATTTAAGCATAGTCATAGCAGAATCAATATGCTCACCCCATCATGAATAAAAAATATTTGTTAATGAATTGATTACTAATTTGAGCATGACATGTTTTAAAGATGAAGAGAAACTAATCAAGTTAGTTTTTACTTGGTCAGAGACTTATTTGTGCCTGCTTATCTAAAGTTATAAAGGGCCCCGAATATGGCTCCGTGTTGCAGAGGGTCTTTCTTTTCTTATATCGACAGAGCCCATATTCACAATGTATCACACTTACCTCAAGGTGTTGTCTGGAGTTTCCTAGGCTGTGTCCTTTGCCTGGAATGCTCTCTCTCTCGTGCTGGCTGGCTTCTTCCCACCAGCTGTGGCCAGGGCTGCTCCTTATTCCTTCATCAAAACTCACTCTCTGCCGGGTGTGGCGGCTCACACTGTAATCCCAGCACTTTGAGAGGCCAAGGTGGGAGGATCGTTTGAGCCCAGGAGTTTAAGACAAGTCTGGGCAACAGAGCAAGACCCTGTCTCTACCAAAAAAAACCAAAAAGCCACTTTCTCTTCCATGAGCCAGTTTATTTTTTTTTCACAGCATTTGTTACAAATGTAAGTTAAAAGTCCTAAATACATATTTGTTCAATGAATGTCGAAGTGCTCTGACCTTATATTCAATTTTCCTATCCAAGGCAAAAACCATTATGGGAAAAATGGTAGAAAATTGGCTACTTAAAAGTTAACCACACTTAAGAAAGTCTAGCATGCAAGGTAGTGATTATCTTGGAGCACTCAAAAGGCATTTGGGTCTCATTTACCAGGGGTTTTCTGCAGACCTCAGTTTCTTAGAATTTTAATCAATATATTTTTAAAGTAGGCATAATTTATCACACAGTTTTGCAACTTTACTCTTTAAAACTCTAAGAAACTGTAGAAAATGTTTTCTTTCCCTGTCTCCTACATGTTTGAAGATGAAATCGAAAATTCAACCAATAAAACTGTGCTAAAAAGTTTGACACTAAGAAAAGAAAGCCCCTCTCCTGGTAAGTTTCACTGTGAGATGGCTAGGAATGCTGATTGGTGGATCTGTGTTTGTTGGTTAGTTTGGGGCCTGGACACTGAGAATTAAGTCCAGTTAGAGATGTCAGGGAACCCAGATTTTTGGTTCAAAGCCAAAAGGGAATGTGGGGAGGGAGTGAAGCACTGAAATAGGCAGTAGGGTTTTCTTCTTCTGTGTCCCCCTTTCTCTGTCCCTTGTTTGGTTTATGCCTAGATTTTTCTTGTGTATCCTTCAATCTCTTCCATGTTACCTTTCTCTCTTTCACCCTTAAACTGAGATTTAGAACTAAAATGAGAGTTTACAAAGGTACTGGCTATAATTATATTATTTACTATTTATTAATTTTTTTGAGACAGGATCTCTCTCTGTTGTCCAGGCTGGAGTACAGTGGTGCAATCATGGCTCACTGCAACCTTGAGCTCCCAGGCTCATGCAATTCTCCCACCTGTGCCTCCCGAGTAGCTGGGACCACAGGCACATGCCACCACGCCCAGTTAATCTTTTTACTTTTTGTAGAAATGGGGTCTCACTATGTTGCCTAGGCCGGTCTTGGACTCCTGGGCTCAAGCAATTCTCATGCCTCAGCCTCCCAAAGTGCTAGGATTACAGGTGTGAACCACCACGCCTGGCCTATAATTATGAAAAAAAAAACACACACACTATTTTGTGATATGATTTTAAATTTATCCCTCTAATATAATATTTTATTACTCAGGTTTACTTTAGACAAAACACTACGTCCTTTGCTTACTATTTTTAAATGGTCATTGAAGGAGGCAATAGCCTGCAAATACATGCATTTCTTTGACCCAGAAACTTTGCTTCTAGGAATTTGTATTACATATTACATACTCAACCAGTATGTAAAGAATTTGTATAAGTCTGTTCATTCTAGACCTGTTCCATCTTATTGAAAAATTCATACACAACCTAAATGTCCACAATAATGTTGATTAAATAAATGTTGGTATATCCATGCAATTAAATGTTATACAGCTATTAAAATTAATTATGTCGGCTGGGCGCAGTGGCTCATGCTTGTAATCCCAGGACTTTGGGAGGCTGACGCAGGCAGATCACTTGAGGTCAGGAGTTTGAGACCAGCCTGGCCAACATGGCGAAACCCCATCTCTACTAAAAATACAAAAATTAGCCAGGCATAATAGCACATGCTCACAATGCCAGCTATTCGGGAGGCTGAGGCAAGAGAATTGCTTGAACCCAGCAGACAGAGGTTGCAATAAGCCAAGATCACACCACTGCACTCTAGCCTGGGTGACAAAGGCAGATCTGTCTCAAAAAATAAAATAAATGGTGTAGATATTTATTCCCATAAAAGATATTTATGCCATTTAGTACAATAATAAAAGTAGTTTGCTAAATGATATTCATCATATGATCTCTATTTTAAATGAATATATGTATACACACATAAATTATACAGTGATTACTTCTGGTGATATGATTATGAGTGAATTTTCTGTTTTGTTAACATGAAATGTCTAATTTTCTATAATTAGAAAACTGTTACTTCTATAATAAAAATAGTTTATTACAACCAACAAAACTTGGTGCTTATTTTATGTGACAGTCCCTGAATTTGAATAGAAAATGGCATCCATTTGTGTTCTAATTAATGTTGTAATCCTGTTCTTTCACTCTTTTCAACTTTTTTGCTCCTCCTCAATTAAAGAAACTCTTATGTATGAGAGAAACCATTGGTGAGAAACTTTTGAAAGTCTCTGGAGCTCAAACATGTCCTGAAATAAAAGGGAGATAAACTGAAAAATTCACTGCTCCAGGGATCTGTTCTGTAACAGAAACGCTCCTTACACTATGAGGACTTTCTTTCCATCTATTTGATTTTAATGACTTTTAACTTTGAAATGTCTGAGGAGTAGATGTCTAAGCGTTTTGGTTCATTCAATGTGCTCCCCTCACCTGGACATGCAGGGACATGAGTGACTGCGAGCGTGGACCTTGTTGAGGCCGTATGCCCATAAGCAAAGGAAATGTGAAACTGAGGAAACTTTCCAAGGCCTCACAACTTTCCAGGCCTCCCCTGACCTATTTATATTTTCCAGACACACAACACCTTACTCTGAATTATCCTGATTTTTCCCAAGTAGCCCTGGATTCTACCTCCTGCCTTTGTCGATGGCCAGACTGGAGACCTCGTTTAGATAGCACTAGCAATAGGCTCACGGTTGGCCACAGCTGGAGGAAAGCCTTCACTCAGGAAACACACAAACTTCTAATATCTTCTAATATTGCAACCCCAAACGTGAGGTTAAAGGAGCTGAGTGAAGGATCAGGGCCTGCCAATTGCATGTGCTATTTTTGGCTCCTGTATTTGGTCCAGGTGACCTGGGAGACCACTCATCCTCTCTGCACGTTAGTTTACAATTGACAAAATGGACAGTGTGCTGTTGTAGGCAGGGGAACTTTTTAGTTAAAGGCAAAGGAAAGAATGCCATAAACACAGTATGCTCAGCAGAGCTAATAATGATGCGGGGGCCCAGAATTCTTGCCTAGATTTTATCTCTGGCTTGTTGTGTGTCCTTGAGCACTTAGCCTATTTCTGTGGCCTCATGCATAGACAGGTAGTAATACCCTGTTCTCTCCACTTTCGTTATATGGGCACTGTGAGGATATAATAGCTAGTTAATGAGATTTAAAATAGGAAGAAAATGTTTTGGAAGCCTTCAAAGTACTTGGAGATTTTCAGATTCTGATTAAATAGAAGGTATTGTTAGGAGAAGAATCTGGACAGTTCATATCATGTACATATTGTTTCCTTCAGTGCTGTATTTATTGGGCAATTTCTTTTTCCTTTCAGCACAAATGTGGAGGAAAAATGAAGGCAAAGCAAAATAACAACAGGCAAGTCTGAAAACAAAGGTGTTGCCAGCCATGCTAAACCTCGGACACATATTCTGAATGAAGCTAAAGTTTAAAGTCCCCTCCGATAGATTTAGGAGAGTGTATTTAATAGGGTGACTTAAATGTCCACACTAGCAAGTGTGTTTCTCACATGGAGAAGTAGCACGATTTTATGTCAGGAAAGGGATGAGAACACACTTCTTGAACACATACAATGCTGAAGACATTTCCTGGAAAACCACTGGCCTTTGCTTAGGACAGTTGCATCACACAGAGATGTTTGTGGGTCAGATTTATAAGAAACGTGGGAACTGAAGCCAAAGCACTACTTTTGCTCAGTATAGCCAGATGCCAGATCTAAAGTGTTAGGCATGTTCCTATATGTATGTTAGAAAAAAGTTGCCCAAGTTTTGGACAATTCCTTTTCCATCTCTCTTACAAGCCAACAAATCAAAACAGTAAACTATTCTCTGAAGAAAACAAATTTATTTGGTTGATTCAAACTTTTAATGAGACTGTTACTCCCCTATGTGCCTTTCCTTTCCCTGAAAGGAAATACGTCTAGAAAGGGGAAATACATCTAGAAAGGGGAAAATGTTAGTATATTTTCTACTGACTTTATGTCACAAATGTTTAGCTTAGAGGGTGGACTCTGAGGAACAGTGTCCCTTCCAAATGTTATAAAACTTTGTGTTCATTCTGGAAAAACAAGCAAAACTAATCACAATGATTTCCTGCTTTGGAGCAATGAGAAATGGGAGGGAAACTTCACCTTTTCATAGCTTTTGATGTTTGCACCATGGAATTACCCACCCCAAATTTAAAATAGGAATATTTTAAAAGTGTTTACCTCTGAGAAGAGAAACTGGTAGTGAAGAATGGGAGCTGTAGATTTTTAAAATTATGGAACTATTCTGATGTATTTGCATTTTTCCCAATGTTCATGAATAAATAAATGTGCATTCATAATGAAAAGAATAATTAACCTGGAAAAGCAAAACGAAAAGATCTGTGTTCACTGCTCCCTAAATAAGAAAAGATAAGCCTTGAAGTGTGGCCTTATACTTGTACATGTTTTCCATGTGCCAAAGAGCTACCCCATGGTCAAGCCAAGTGGTGATTATGCAGCTTTCTGTGAACAGACATAATAGGGTTACACATTCACTGTGAAAAAGCTGCAGACAGATGACACCAGTCAACAGAACACCCTACACAGAAACTGTAAAACCATTTTAACACTTACTTCAGATATTATTACATGTGACAAAGTATTTGAAAGATCAACCAAATAAACTGTTCCTAGGAAACATTTCCAATAGAATGCTTCTTGAATAATGTTGCTTTTCTTAGGTCAGTGGGAATTGAATTAAGACACTGAAACACAGAGTCAAGATAAGAACCTGTATTTTTAGCTGAATACTTTTATAGAAGCCTCCAGATACTATACTACTTCTCAATCCTTTTTTTCTTTTGCAGAGAGAAAAACTGAAATAGATTGTCTCCTTTATATGGCAGAGAATCTATATGGGGGTATTACAAATGCAACAAGATTCCAAATTTGACAGCATATATCTATATAGCCAATTATCCATTTGTTCATTCATCATTTATCTTACTATGCACGAGGCTCTGTATGAGATGCTCTGAAGATAGAGAAATGAATAAGACCTGGTTGTAGGAGGGGAGTCTAATGTGAGCATCAGAGAGCAAGGGTGGTGTGATAAAGAAGGCATAGTACTGTAAAGCACAAGTATACTCTAGAGTCAGGGAGGAAAGCAACACCTCTCGAGGAAGGTGGCCATGGAGCTTACCAGTGCTACACCTACTATGTACCCAAAAAATTAAAAAGTGAAAAAAGAGCAATGCATATAAAGCACCTGCTACACTGCCTGGCACATAGTAAAGGTCTGAAATCTTAGCTGTCATATAGAATGTAGTAGAAGAATGCCTACGGTATTTTGGGAGCCTCTTGGAAGAATATGTAATTCAGTCTGAAAGTGGGAGAGAGAGAGAAAAAGAGAAAGGCAGTAAATCCTAAGATGTTCTTCAGGAGCTAGTTGATTGTTCTTAGAACTGTATTAAGTTCATAAACAATGAATTGATGACTTTAACTCAAAAGAAGGCTGGATTTTCTCCTGAGCTTGAGTTCAAGCAGGGATACTTCACCTATTACACCAGGAACAAAAAAGGCCATGGCATACCATCCTTGGCCTGTAGCACTTTATACTGGGTAATTCTTTGTTGTGGAAGGTTGTGCTGTGCATCGTAGGATGTTTGGCAGCCTTCCTGGTCTCTACCCACTAGATGCCAGAAACAGTTCCCTGGTTGTGACAACCAAAAATGTCTCTAGATATTGCCAAACGTACCCTGGGGGTAAAAATCTCCCCCAGTGAAGAATCACTGCCTAAGACCAAGACCATTTCATTAAGTATTTATAATATTTAGTTAGCTATTAAGTTGCAGATGGAAAATTAAGGTTTGTAGAGAACCAACTTAAATATTTTCCTCTTATTTCTATGGCTGCTAAATGTATCGTGATGAAAACTATCAAATGAACATGTCTGAAGACTAGCATATTCTCATTTTCTACTTGCCAGTTATAACAGGGTCTGAGACAAACTCCAGGAAAATAGCTCAAATTTGATGTGGGCAACACTTATTTATGGAAGTGAGAACTTACCCTACTTTCTAAATACTTTTATTAAGGCATTAATAAAATAATAATTAAATATTATTAAGTATTTTATTAAGTTAAGCCTTTTTTTGCAGAAACTGTAGATTAGAGTATTTTAGACCATCAAGGCCACCATGGCTTCCATATTCAATGTTGCCAACTCTAGTTCCCTGATAATCCTCCTTGGCCTGTTTGCAGAAGGTCCTGGAGTAGAGACCCCTGCCTTTCATCATTGTCCTCTGCTCTTGATGAAAAACTGCAAGGCCAGGCACAGTGTCTCACGCCTGTAATCCCAGCACTTTGGGAGGCCAAGGTGGGCGGATCACCTGAGGTTGGGAGTTCAAGACCAGCCTGACCAATATGGAGCAAACCCATCTCTACTAAAAATACAGAATTAGCAGGGCGTGGTGGCACATGCCTGTAATCCCAGCTGCTCGGGAGGCTGAGGCAGGAGAATCGCTTGAACCCGTGAAGGGGAGGTTGTAGTGAGCCAAGATCGTGCCATTTTACTCCAGACTGGGTAACAAGAGCGAAACCCCATCTAAAAGAAAGAAAAGGAAGGAAGGAAGGAAGGAAGGAAGGAAGGAAGGAAGGAAGGAAGGAAGGGAGGAAGGAAGGAAGGAGAGAAAGAAAAGATAGATTGCAAAAAGCAAGGATGCCCTAGAGGCTGCTGGGAGATTTTCTGTTTATCTACAGAGGACCATCCTGCCTTTCGTGGTCCTTCTAACTGCTTGAGCAAACATATGTAGTAAACCATGATTAATTGGAACTTACTATGTAATGAAAGAAATTTAAAAAAATATTTTGTTTTTAAAAGAAAAAAGTAAATCAGAGAAAGCATGTTCGTATTTAAAATTTATATTTTTGGCCAGGTGCAGTGGTTCACACCTATAATCCCAGCACTTTGGGAGGCCAAGCCAGGAGGATTGCTTGAAAACAGGAGTTTAAGACCGGCCTGGGCAACGAAATGAGACCCTGTCTCTCCAAAAAATAAAATAGAATATAACTAGCCAGGCTGGTGGTGCATGCCTGTAGTCCCAGCTATTGGGGTGACTGAGGCAGGAGGATCGTCTGAGTCAAGGAGTTCAAGGTTGCAGTGAGCTATGATTGCACCACTGCACTCGAGCCTGGGCAACAGAGTGAGACCTCATCTTGGGGGAAAAAAAGTATTTTTTAAAAATAAAACTTCCAATGTAAGACCTAGATAAATAATCAAGGACATCCTTTTTTTTTTTTTTTTTTTTTTTTTTTTTTTTTTTTTTTTTTTTTTTTTATTTTTCCTTCACCTTCT
>NW_016805524.1:1899104-1932203 GCF_001698545.2 Rhinopithecus bieti | reverse complement strand
AGTCTCGCTCTGTCGCCCTGGCTGGAGTGCAGTGGCCGGATCTCAGCTCACTGCAAGCTCCGCCTCCCGGGTTTACGCCATTCTCCTGCCTCAGCCTCCGGAGTAGCTGGGACTACAGGCATCCTTAATCACAATTTGTTGATGATTCAGTTGACGTTGTTGTCATTACATAAAGGATTAAAGTGTTTTTCTCTTTAGGTGGTTTATACTATTTCTACTTCCAAAATGACCTTAAGGTTTTTTTTTTTTTTTTTTTTTTTTTTTTTTTTTTTTTTTTTTTTTTTTTAAACCATATATGCATATACAAAGATGTATATGTAGAAATGGCCCGCTTTCTTTTCTATAAGCTCAAATTAGAGCATACTCTTCACATTGTTCAACAGATTATACTTTTATGTATTTATTTATTTATTTGAGATGGAGTCTCGCTCTGTTGCCAAGCTGGAATGCAGTGGCGCCATCTCGGCTCCCAGCAAGCTCCGCCTCCCGGGTTCACCCCATTCTTCTGCCTCAGCCTCCGAGTAGCTGAGATTATACTTTTTTACTTAACAATATATTGTGGAGGCAATGCTATATCAATTCATAATGCTGGAATTCAGTCTTTTAAGCATTTGTATAGTATTCCACTGGATAAATGTACCATGTTTTTTTTGTTTTTGTTTTTGTTTTTTTGTGATGGAGTTTTGCTCTTGTTGCCCAGGCTGTAGTGCAATGACATTATCTCAGCTCATTACAGCTTCTGCCTCCCAGGTTCAAGCAATTATCCTGCCTCAGCCTCCCGGGTAGCTGAGATTACAGGCATCCACCACCATGCCCAGTTAATTTTTTAAATTTTTAGTAGAAACGGGATTTCACCATATTGACCAGGCTGGTCTCAAACTTCTGACCTCATGTGATCCACCTGCCTTGGCCTCCCAAAGTGTTGGGATTATAGGTTTGAGCCACTGTGACTGGCCTGTACCATAATTTATTAAACTATGTCCTTACTGATAGAAATGTAGGTGTTTCAAGTAGTTTGTTACTAAAAATGCTGTAATGAATATCACTATTCATTTGTTTTTTATGAATCTTAACATAAATTTTTAGAAACAGTTGTACGTCAAAGGACATTTGGAGTTACCTGTTTTTTCCTTTTTATTTTTATTTTTTCTTGAGACAGAGTTTCACTCTGTCACCCAGGCTGCAGTGCAGTGGAATGATCTTGGCTCACTGCAACCTCTCCATCCCGGGTTCAAGTGATGCTCCTGCCTCAGCTTCCCAAGTAGCTGGGATTACAGGCGCGTACCACTATGCCTGGCTAATTTTTGTATTTTTAGTAGAGACAGGGTTTCACCATGTTGTCCAGGCTGGTCTCCAACTCCTGAGCTCAGGTGATCTGCTCACCTTGGCCTCCCAAAGTACTGGGATTACAGGCGTGAGCCACTACGGCTGGCTTGTATTTAACTTAAGTGTATAACATTTTTGAACGTTAACAAATTGTTCCTCACAGAGGCTGTGCTAATGTATTTTTTGACACTGTAAGAGCGTGATTATTTCCCCATATCTGTGCTAGTATTATGGACTACAAAGTTTTCTGATGGGTTAAAAATGACGTATTCTTTAAAATTTTGCGTTTCTTTAATTACAACTGACGATGAGTATATTGTTGTGTTTACATAAATATGTGTTTCTCTGTGAACAGTTGTTTCAAGTCTTGCCAAGTCTTTTCTTCTTTCCTTCTTTCTTCCTTTCTCCTTTCCTAATCTTCTTCCTTTCTTGCTTTTTTGGTTGCCTTTCTGTCTCTGGTTTTGTCTTTCTTTCCTAAGCACTCTTGGAAATTAGCTCCTTTTCTATCATACCTGCTAATATTTTTTTCTGAGTTTGTCTTTGCTTTTCAACTTTGTTTATGGTAATTTTTCATGTAGAAATGTTATTTTACATAGTCAAATGTATTTTTTTCTTATGTCTTTTGTCCCATGCTTAGAAAGGCCTTGGCTGGGCACAGTGGCTCATGCCTGTAATCATAGCACTTTGGGAGGATCGCTTGAGCCAAGGAGGTCGAGGCTGCAGTGTGCTGTGATTGTGCCACCACATGCCAGTCTGGGTGACAGAGCAAGACTGTCTCAAGAAAAAAAAAAAGGCTTCTCTTAATTTGAAACTATAAAGAAACAAAAAATCTTCCATGTTTTCTTCTAGTACTTTTACGGTTTTACATTTCATATTTAAATCTTTGAGCTATCTGGATTTTATTGTTTAATTAGGAGTGCAATAGGAATTGAAACTTGATTTTTTTCCCATATGGCTGGCCAAGTGTCCCAACACCATTTATTTTCCTTCTGAATTGGAACTAGCCTTTATCTTAGACAAAATATTCCTATTCAAGAATATTTCTGAAGTTTCTATATTCTTTTTTATTTACCTCTATCTCTTCATACACCATTTCCAAATTATTCATAATGTCTTAATATACACTGTGTGGCTTTTTTTTTTTTTTTTTTTGAGGCAGAGTCTCACTGTGTTTCCCAGGCTAGAATGCAGGCATGATCTTGGCTCACTGCACCTCTGCCTCCGGGGTTCAAGCAATTCTCATGGCTCAGTCTCCTGAGTAGCTGGGATTACAGGCATGTACCACCACATTGGATTAATTTTTGTATTTTTAGTGGAGATTGGGTTTCGCCATGTCGGCCAGGCTGGTCTCAAACTCTTAGCCTCAAGTGATCCGCCCACCTTGGCCTCCCAAAGTGCTGAGATTACAAGTGTGAACCACCACACCCAACTGGCTATGTTTATTAGTATTTTATTTTTACCTATTTTTAATGTCTGTCTTCCTAACTGTATATGATTTTATTCCTAATCCTTCAGGTATAATAATAAAGGTCTAAGTCATTAGGAGACATTCATTTTTATAGTAAGAAAATCTTGACATTCATACTACCTTTGTAAATCTCAAGCTCAAGCCATTGAAATGCTCAGCTGATTTTTGTTATCTTTCAAACTCTGGACCTTACCTTAACTCTTAACACCCAGTTTATCCTCACTTATCCTCTCATGTCTTACCTCAAGGACTTGAAACAAAAATCAGTTTACTGACTACAATGAGGATGAGGGGAGCTTTGACAGGAGAGTCCAGGTAGTGGCTATTGTAAGACTGAAGCCACATGGGATATGCCACCCTGGGGGGCTGCAGCTGTGAAGCACTAGGAGCCAAGTGGGCATGGGATTGGCTCAGGACCCCACGGTTTGGTTTATCAATTATGAGGAGCACGGAAACAAGACTGTCAGGTAAGGCTAAGGATTGTTTGATTGCATCAGAAGAAAAACCTCAGACCTGACAAACAGGATTCTGTACCCAATTCAAACTCAACAGAGCAAGGAGTACCAGGCCCTCAGGCAAGTCCCAGAGTTAAGTTAATTAAAAAATCCAAGGCACTCTCAAGGAAAGGAAAGGCTAGATACCTTTCAGGAACGCTGCTATAAAACCACAGTAGTATGTCATGAAGCTTCCCTTAGTCTTTCCAAAAATAGACCTACTCAGGAACACTTTCTGCTGGTCTCATGAGTTAGAGTGGTCCCTGTAGATCAGGGTACTGTGTGGAGCCCACAGGAAGTCTGGGATATGAGGATAATCATGGGGGTTTTGGAGCAAGTGGATGCCCCTTTTCAATTGCTCCTATGTCCATATGAGACAGCTTCTGACTTGCTATTGTGCTCACAAGTTGCTCGGGGCAGAAGGTGATCTGCCAGGGGTCACTTTTGAGTGTGCTAACATCAAATGGATTCCAGATCTGCCACTTCTGAGCTGTATTACCATGGGCAGGTACTTGATTCCTCTAAGCATCAGTTTTCTTTTTTGCAGATGGGTCTTACAAAACTCCATAGGTTTACCTGCCAGGATTGTTGTGAAAATTAAATGAGCAAAGATATGTTATATGCTTTAAACCTGAACTGGCACATAGTAAGCTCCGTAAATGTTAGGGGTTGTTATTGTTATTATCATTACTACCACCACCATCTTGTTTAAAGAATCAGATTCCATGGGTTACAAGTAGAAAATAGCTTTCTTTCCCCTACTCGGTAGAGTTAGCCCTTTTTCTGTCCCTGGGATGAAATCTAAGGTAGTCCTAGGACTACTTCAGTTACTGGAGTAAAGTAACTATCTCTATCACATGTAATTGCAAAACAGTCCCATTTCAGTAATTGAAATGCCTAGTCCTATGCAAAATTCTCAACTTGAGCTTCATTTTCCCTTTCCCTGAGGTCAGCACTGATTGATTATATAAATCTGCAAAGAGAAAAGGGCTGGGCTCTGGTTGTCTTCCTCTCTTTCCAAACTATGTTTTCCCTAATCCTAAACCCCTACTTTCCCACCCCAACCCCCAACCAGAGCAGCCGACCCCTCTGGGATTTTTGTTTCATTTTTTTAGAGACTGTGTCTCTTTCTGTTGCCCAGGCTGGAGAGCAGCAGCATGATCATAGCTCACTGCAGCCTTGACCTCCTGGGCTGAAGCGATCCTCACACCTCAGCCTCCTGAGTAGCTAGGATTACAGGCAAGTGACACTGCTCCTGGCTGTTATTTACTTATTTTTAGAGATGAGGTCTTGCTATGTCGCCCAATCTGTTCTCAAACTCTTGGCTGCAAGTGATCTTCTTGTCGTAGCCTCCAGAGTAGGTGGGACTACAGGCACAAGCCACTGTGCTCCATCAGTGATTTTTGTTGACTGACGCTGTGGCTGGAGTTCTCTGGGGCTGACAGATGATCAAGTTGACTCTTTCTTTCATGGGATGCTTCCATTGGCTCTTTGGAGACCCCCACTTGGGAACATACTAGCAGCACCCCCAACACAGGAATGACTCTCTTGGGGCTGGTCACTTACAAGCTTCAGTGACCTCCCACCCGCTATTTTCTGATTAAGGTCCCATGTCACTAATGTCAGGTCCCTTGTAAAATGACTCCCAGGTCTGCCCTATCCCTTGTGAGTATCCTGTCCAGGGAAAACACATACTTCTGCCCTGCTGTTTCTGGCGGGTCAACTTGCTCCTATGAAAGCAGCTGTCATTGCTCTATCCACAGGTTGGAAGTCCCAGTTCTTTAGATTCTGCAGAATCAGATGGCATGCACAAGATACTAGACCCTTGAGTCCCTGAACTCCAGGAGACACAGGGTGAGCTTTCTAAGTCTCTCCTTAATGCCCCTCTCACTTGATTTGTAGTCAGGAAACTACTCTCCTCTTTTCATTTACTATGCCCTTTCCCAAAATACCCCCCTTCCTGGGTATTTTAACCTCAGGCTCAAAGCTGGTTCTTAATCACCTCCTTTGCAACTCTTGCAGAAGTCAGTTAGCATCTCACTTTGGAATGTGGAAATTCTAGCTAGTATTATTTTCTTCTCAACTGGAACTTAGAAAGAGTCCCTTTTAAACACCCTGTTATATTGTGAGAGTCATCATTATAGGGTGATTATGGGATTTAAGTGAAAAATACATGCAAAATACTTAGCATAGTGTCAGGCATATTGTAAGTGCTCAATAAACATTAGTTATTTATTTAACAAACAATTTATATGGTATTAACTGGGTAATCTAAGTGCTTTATAGGCAATGACTCAATCCTCAAAACAACTCTATCATTCTCATTTTGTAAACAAGGAAACCGAGGCACAGAGAGGTTGCACATCTTGCCCCATATTACATAGCTAGCAAGTGATGAAGCTGGGATTCGAATCCATTCTGGCTCCAGAGGTCATACTTTTAACCATTAGGCTATTTCTTATTTCTTAATTACTACTATTATTTTTTGAGGCAGTGTCTCACTTTGTTGCTCAGTCTAGAGTGCAGTGATGCCATCCTAGCTCACTGCAGCCTCCAACTCCTAGGTTCAAGTTGTCCTCCTACCTCAGCCTCCCAAGTAGCTGGGACTACAGGTGTGCACCACTATGCCCAGTTACATTTTTTATTTTTTGTAGAGACAAGGTGTCACTCTGTTACCCAAGCTGGTCTTAAACTCCTGGTCTCAAGTGGTCTTCCCACCTTGGCCTCCAAAAGTGCTGGGGTTACAAGTGTGAGTCACCTCACCCAGCCCCCATTTCAAAGAATAGTAATAGCTATTATTATCATTATCTTAATTATTATTACTTAGTATGTATGGGAACAGACCTGGGTGATCCTAAAAGCCAAGTAAGTTACCATGAGAAGCTGTCATATCCTAAGTTTGACTTCGTTAATGAAACTGCTATCCTTCCCTGGACGAAAGCCAATGGACAGTTGGATTTTCCCAATGAAGCATTGAAGAGAATAAATACACATGGATTAGGTTTAGCGATGGCTGTATTCAGTATTATAGCACATTCCAGAAATTGGTTTAAGTATTGTGATCCTGAATGATGTTGTGGATATTCCTGAACAACAGCAAGAATGAGAATTTTTTCTTCTCATTTCCCTTAAACTAATAGGAGCGTTGGCCCTGAAGTCAGGATGACTTCAGTTTGGTCATATGAGCAGGACAAAGCAAGTTTGTTTACGAAGAAGAGACATATAGATTCTACCAATTAGTTAATTATAGCAGAAATAGGAGATCAATCACCTTCGTGGTGTAGTACAGGAGTGAAGAACAAGGGACACCTGCCTTCAGATGATTAGACATATTCCCTTGTCCCAGGCAACATACCATTCAGTGGAGCTGATTCCTCTCCCCTTGACTTCCCACGTATCTTCATAATAAACTGATAAGTAAAACTAATATAACTTAAGCATGCTTCTATGCCTTGCAATCTAAAGAACTTACTATAATCACATTATCCTCAAATAATGATAATTCAATCTTTTTAATGTCTAATAGTTGTGCTTCTTGGTTCTGTTTCTTGCCTTATTGTATTAGCCAGGAATTCCAGAATATTATTAAGTAATAGTGGTAATAGCCAATAGCAAGCCTCCTTTCCCTCTTCCTGATATTAATGGTAACACCTCTACAGAATTTTTGGTATGTTCTATCCCTTTGAGTATTTGATTAATGCGAATTCTAGAAAGATAGACATACAAAGTGTTGTATACAGTTTTAGGAGGTTCAAGAACCATGGACAGACACATGAATAGTTTTTGTGAATTCCATTATTAAAGATTGAAGTTGGCAGCCTGGCGCAGTGGCTCATGCCTGTAATCCCAGCACTTTGGGAGGCCAAAGTGGGCGGATCACATGAACTCAGGATTTTGAGACTAGCCTGGACAACATGGCAAGACCTTGTCTCTACAAAACATGCAAAAATTAGCCAGGCATAGTGGCACGTGCCTGTAATCCCATCTACATGAGGAGCTAAGGCCAGAGGATTGCTTGGGCCTGGGAGGTCGAGGCTGCAGTGAGCCAAGATTGCAGCACTGCATTCCAGCCCGGACTACAGAGTGAGATCCTGTCTCAAAAAAAAAAAAAAAAAAAAAAATGAGGTTGGCAATTGGTTTAAGACAAATTTTAAGACCGTATTAATAAAAATTCCTTATAGTGCTAGTTTAGAAATAAGAAAAAATATGTGAATTTCATCAATTGTCTCTTTATCATAAACTAAGATAATTATAGATTCTTTCTCTTTAGTCTTACTGATACCAATTTTAAATATATACATATATATATGTCACTCTGTCACCCAGGTTGGAGTGTGGTGGCGCGATCTCAGCTTACTGCAACCTCTGCCTCCTGGGCTCAAGTGATTCTCCCACCTCAGCCTCCTGAGTAGCTGTGACTACAGGTGCATGACACCACACCCAGCTAATTTTTTGTATTTTTGGTAGAGATGGGGTTTCGTCATGTTGCCCAGGCTGGTCTCAAACTCCTAAACTCAAGTGATCTGCCCGCCTAGGCCTCCCGAAGTTGGGATTATAGGTGTGAGCCACTGCGCCTGGCCAATACCAGATTATATTTATGTACTTACTAATATCAAACCTTCCTCGCATTTCCAGAATAAATTCTTTGATTTGATATATGATCTTTTTTTTTTTTTTTGAGACAAGGTCTAGCCTAGGCTAGAGTGCAGTGGCACACTCATTTTCACTGCAACCTCAACCTCCCTGTCTCAAGCAATTCTTCCATCTCAGCCTTCCAAGTAGCTGCGACCATAGGCACCTGCCACCATGCTCAGTTGTTTTTTTATTTTTTATTTATTTTTGTAGAGATGAGGTCTCACTATGTTGCCTATGCTGGTCTTGAACTCCTGGGCTAAAGTGATCCTCCCACCTCCGTTTCCCAAAGTGCTGGGATTATAAGTGTGAGCCACCATGCCTGGCCTGATTCTTTTAATAGTCTGTTAGATTTAATTTGCTAGTGTTATAATTTGGAATTTGAATTCATCAGAAGGATTATAATGCATGTTAGGAAGATTTTTGAATAAAAATAATTATAAGAAAAATTATTTGCTGGGTACAATGGCTCACGCCTGTAATACCAGCACTTTGGGAGGTTGAGGCAGGAGTATCGCTTGAGACCAGGAGTTCAAGACGAGCTTAGAAAACATAGCAGACCCTGTGTCTATAAGAAATTACAAAATTAGTCAGGCATGGTGGCCCACCTGTAGTCCCAGTATCTCAGGAAGTTGAGGTGGAAGGATCACTTGAGCTCAGGAGTTCAAGATTATATAAAAGCTTCCCTTTTCTAAGCATTCTGGTAAGGACCAGAGAATGAGAACTTCAGAATATCACGGAGATGATAGGAGAAGCTCACCAAACCCACTTATCTGGCTGATTAGGAAGAAAGTTGCTCTGAGACATTGTGATTTATGCAAGATTGCACTACATAGAGGCAGGCATTCGTTAATACAAGCTCCTTGTTGAGGCTCGAAGAGAAAAGAAGGGGAAAGAGTTTTGTCTTATTTCCAATGGAACATTACCTTCATTCTATGGCAGAGCGAGAATGGCTGTTTGTGCAACTGTGAAAGTTTCATAAAGAAATGATGCAAGTATTCTAATAAATTAAAGACATTATTGTCAGCCAGGCTTCGTGGCTTACGCCTATAATCCCAGCACTTTGGGAGGCCGAGGCGGGCGTATCACCTGAGGTTGGGAGTTTGAGATCACCCTGACCAACATGAAAAAACCCCGTCTCTACTGAAAATAGCCAGGTGTGGTGGCACATGCCTGTAATCCCAGCTACTCGGGAGGCTGAAGCAGGAGAATCACTTGAACCCGGGAGGCAGAGGTTGCGGTGAGCCAGAGACTGTGCCATTGCACTCCAAGCCTGGGCAACAAGAACGAAACTCCGCCTCAAAAAAAAAAAAAAAAAAAAGACATATTGTCATCTTCAAGGAATGAAAGACATTAAAACATTATTGGGCTGAATTTCCCCATATCTTTTGGTTCCAACTGCCTTACCCTCTCTATGTAGAACCAAAACTTGCAGAGTTTCAGCTCTTTGGATAGTTCTCCCCAGCACACACCAGGGAGGCCTTCCTGCCAAAAATGGGCTAAATGCATCACAAATGGAGATGAAAGAAACACAGAACAAAGGAAAGAGGCTTTGAGGATATATATTTCAGAGAGTTGCCAACTTCTAAAACAATCTAGAGCTATAGCAAGATGTATTAGGTTAGTGCAAAAGTAATTGTGGTTTTGCTTTTTCTTCTGCACCCACCTATATAGGACCCTGGTAGAGAAGGGGCTTCCCCTGCTTGCTGTTGGTGCAGGTTCCTGCTGTTTGTCTTTTAATGTCTCTAACAAGGTCCTAAGGGTACTGATTGTCTCTGTGCTGACCCTATCTACCCAACTGTCCCCTCCCCTTAGCCTCATCAGCACTCAGCTTGACTCCTGCGGAACAACCCAGTACAATGCCTGATGCTCAGCCCCGTACCTGACTTCACGTGTGGCAAAGGTCTGTCTTCCAAGGACTGCAACAATAGGACTGAAACATCTGCTCCCTTTGGACAAGTCAGTGAGAAATTCAGCCAAGCTGGTTGTTTGGTGTCACATAGCAAGACAATTGGCTAGATGATGGATTTCTTTGTTCCCAACTCTGTATTGACACTGCCTCAGATTCTAATCTGGTGGTGCATTTTAATGAAGGCTTGCTAGAAAGAGCAACTTTGTTTTTTTAACCATTAAAGCTGTTATGTTTACTACAATCCCCAAACACCCTATGCTGCAGATAGAGCAGCTAAGATTACTGTAATTTAATAGATGAAACTGAAGCCCAGAGGACTTGATTGGTTGCTCCACGTCTCCTAGCTTGTTAGTGGTAGAGCTGGAGCTAGAACCCCCAGGTGTCCTGACTTCACCTGTCGGTCTCTCCCACAATGCAGCAGTGCCTGCTTCATTAGAATCTGTTTTCTTACATATACTTTCTAGATAGAAAACTGTATATATTCTGATTTTAAAAGTATAAATACTTCCAAGTCTGTGTGAAAGAATGCATTCAATAAATGAATGTTAAGCCAGTTGTAAATATATTTTGATGAGGAAATTCATTTGCCTATAGATTTGGAGGATCAATTAAGAGAATTGAAATCCATTTTTAAATAATTTAATGGGTTTATGGAAAGATTCATATATTAAAGCAAAACCTAATCATTCATGAATTTACAACACTATTATTTAAACTTTTCATTGTGGACATTTTCAAACACACACAGAAGTACAGGAAAGAATATAATAAACCCATCATCCCACGTCAACAATTCTTGATATACGGATATATAGCCAATCTTCTTTTATCACTATCCCCTACTCCTCCTACTCCTTCCCTGGATTATTTTAAAGTAAATCCCAGACATCATTTTATCATTTCATCCATAAACATTTCAATATGTATCTTTATTTTTTTTGAGACAGGGTCTTGCTCTGTTACCCAGGCTGGAGTGCAGAGATGCGATCTCGGTTCACGACAGCCTCGATCTCCCAGGCTCAAATGAGCATCCCACCTCAGCCTCTCGAGAAGCTGGGCCTAGAGGCATGCCACCACATCCAGCCAATTTTTTTTTTTTTTGTATTTTCTGTGGAGACAGGGTTTCATCATGTTGCCCAGGCTGGTCTCGAACTCCTGGGCTCAAGTGATCTGCTTGACCTTCCAAGTGCTGGAATCACAGGCATGAGCTACTAGGCCCAGCATCAATATGTGTCTTTAAAAGATAAGAAGGCTATTGTTATACCTTTAAAAAGTTAACAGTAATTTTGTTGTAAAATTGGTATGTGATGTGGTTTGGCTCTGTGTTGCTGCCTGAATCTCACCTTGAATTGTTATAATCCCCACATGTTAACAGCAGGAGCAGGTGGAGATAATTGAATCATGGGGCGGGGGGCGGGGTGGGGGGTTCCTCTATGTTGTTCTTGTGATAGTGAGTGAATTCTCACAAGATGTGATGATTTTATAAGGGGCTTCCCACTTTGCTCAGCACTCATCCTCTCTCCTGCCACCCTGTGGAGAGGTGCCTACTGCCATGATTGTAAGTTTCCCGAGGCCTCCCCAGCCATGTGGAAGTGTGAGTCAATTAAACCACTTTGCTTTATAAATTACCCAGTCTTGGTTATTTCTTCACAGAAGTGTGGGAATTGGCTAATACAGTGAATTGGTAACACAGACAGTGGGGTCTGCTTTAAGGATACCCAAAAATGTGGAAGGGACTTTGGAACTGGGTAACAGCCAGAGGTTGGAACAGTTTGGAGGGTGCAGAAGAAGACAGTAAAATGTGGGAAAGCTTGGAACTTCCTAGAGACTTCTTACATGGCTTTGACCAAAATGCTGATAGTGATATGGACAATAAAGTCCAGGCTGAGGTGGTCTCAGATGGAGATGAGGAACTTGTTGGGAACTGAAATAAAGGTGGTTCTTGCTGTGCTTTAGCAAGGAGACTAGCAGCATCTTATCCCTCCCCTACAGATCTGTTGAACTTTGAACTTGAGAGAGATGATTTAGGATGTCTGGCAGAAAAAAATTTCTAAGCGGCAAAGCATTCAAGAGGAAGCAGAGAATAAAAGTTTGGAAAATTTTTGGCCTATGTGATAGAAAAGAAAAACCCATTTTCTGGGGAGAAATTCAAGCCAGCTGCAGACATTTGCATAAGTAGCAAGGAGCCAAATGTTAATCACAAAGCCAATGGGGAAACTGTCTCCAGGGCATGTCAGATAACTTTATGGTGGCCACTCCCATCACAGGCCTGAGGTCTAAGAGGGAAAAATGGGTTTCTGGCCTGCTCTGTGCAGCCTCAGGACATGGTACTCTGTATCCCAACTACTCCAGTCATGGCTAAAAGGGGCCAAGATACAGTTCAGACCATTGCTTCAGAGGGTGCAAGCCCTAAGCCTTCGCAGCTTCCACATGGTGTTGGTCCTGCAGGTCTGCAGAAGACAAGAATTGAGGTTTGGGAACCTCATCCTAGATTTCAGCAGATGTATGGAAACGCCTGGATGTCCAGGCAGAAGTTTGCTGCAGGGGTGTAACCCTCATTGAGAGCCTCTGCTAGGGCAGTGCAGAAGAAAAATGTGGGGTTGGAGCCCAGCCGACACAGAGTCCCCACTGGAGCACTGCCTAGTGGAGCTGTGAGAAGAGGGCCACTGTCCTCCAGACCCCAGAATGGTAGCTCAACTGACATTTTGCACCATGTGACTGAAAAAGTTGCAGACACTCAACACCATCCCATGAAAGCAGCCAGGAGAGAAGCTGTATTCTGCAAAGCCACAGGGGTGGAGCTGCCCAAGGCTATGGGAACCCACCTCTTGCATCAGCATGACCTGGTGAAACAGGAAAGTTCTCTGACCCCCTCACAGGACTTGCAACAGGGGTGTGGCTTGTTTGCTCAGCCACTGCATACTCAAATACCTTATAGGAGAGGGATCATGCAGACAGGCAGGTGCAGGAGCCAGGGCAGTTGCTTTTGGGCTCTGGCCCCATGGTAGCATCTAAGGGTGTGTTACAATTAATGCTTTTCTAGCAGTTGTCGTCTGCAGACAGCTAAGTGTTAAATCAGCTCAGTGGAGAGTCAGGGTGACAGCATTTTATGCCCTGCCCTCTTGGTACCCAGGTTCTTGTCCAGTGTCCAGGAAGAATCAGGTCATATAGACTTGAAGAATGGTGAATACAGGAATTTTATTGAGTGATTGAGGTGGCTCTCAGTGGGATGGATGGGAAGCTGGAAGAGTGATGAAGAGGGAAGATGATCCTCCCCTGAAGTTTGGCCATCCCACAGCCGATCTTCTGTCCAACCACACCCAGCTGAACTCCTCTCAATGTTAAGATGCTCCTTCTCTTCTCTCCTTCTCTGCTGCTCTTCTGCTCATGGAGCCTGGGGTTTGGGATTTATATGGGTACAGGATAGGTGGGGGCATGGTGGGCCAAAAGGCAACATTTGGGCATAAAACAGGAATGCCTGTTCCTATTTAGAGCCATGGGTTACCAGGCCTGAGGATGGGGCCTTTGCCAGGGAACTGCCCTCTTCTATGCAGTATTTCCCTGCTCCTGTCCATATCACTGGATATGAGACATGGAGCCAAAGGAGATCATATTGGAACTTTAAGGTTTAGTGACTGCACTACTGGATTTTGGACTTGCATGGGGCCTGTAGCCCCTGTGTTTTGGCCAATTTCTCCCATTTTGAATATCTACCCAATGCCTGCACCCCCACGGTATCCAGGAACTAACTAACTTGCTTTTGATTTTACAGGCTCATAGGCAGGAGGGACTTGCCTTGTCTCAGATAAGACTTTGGACTTGGACTTTTGGGTTAATGCTGGAATGAGCTAAGACTTTGGGGGACTGTTGGAAAGGCTTGATTGGTTTTGAAATGTGAGGATATGAGATTTGGGAGGGGCCAGGGTGGGATGATATGGTTTGGCTCTGTGTCCCCACTTGAATCTCACCTTGAATTGTAATAATCCCCATGTGTCAAGTGCAAGACAAGGGGAAGATAATTGAATCATGGTTGGTTGGGGGATCCCCAATGCCGTTCTCATGACAGTGAGTTCTCACAAGATGTGATGGTTTTATAAGGGGCTTCCCGCTTTGCTCGGCACTCATTCTCTCTCCTACCGCCCTGTGAAGAGGTGACTTCTGCCATGATGGTAAGTTCCTGAGGCTTCCCCAACCATGTGGAATTGTGAGTCAATTAAATCAGTTTTCTTTATAAATTACCCAGTCTTGGGTAGTTTTTTCATAGCAGTGTGAAAATAAACTAATACAGTATATAATCTGAATTTCTCAGTATGTTTATACCACATTTAATATATATCAATATATTAACTTTTTGCACAAGGTTTGGTCTCTGAGAAGACAATGAAATGCCTACTCTTTTGATTACACTGACTTTAGGATGTTGGATGAGTCCAATTTGAAAAAGACTTATTCATACTGCCACCCTGGTGTTCAAAATTTCAACATGTTGTGTTAAAGTGAATTGCAGGTCTCCTGTTTTATTCCTTTTTTGAATCAGGGTCTTGCTCTGTTGCCCAGGCTGGAGCACAGTGGCACGATTTTGGCTCACTCCAACCTCTGTGGGCTCAAGTGATCCTCTTGCCTCAGCCTCCTGAGTAGCTGGACCCACAGGCACATACCACCACGCCGATAATTTTTGTGTTTTTCATAGAGATGGGGTTTTGCCATGTTGCCCAGACTTGTCTCAAACTCCTGAGTTCAAGCGATCCTCCCACCTCGGCCTTCCAAAGTGCTGAGATTACATTGTTCCATCATTGATGAGTGCTTAATGGACAATAATATTCTTTATGTCAGTTGGATGACACAAAGGGGAAAATGAGACTTAGCTAATTTCTATTTGGCCTGAAATGTGGTGGTTTTAGTTCTTATATCTTAGAGATGTTTGACATCATAGATTAGTTCCTGATAAGGTGAGTGTCCACTTTAAAGAATTTGAGCTTCAACTAGTAGTCTTCTAGTTACCATAAACCTCTGGATAAGGAAGGGCTGGGAGGGGAGAAAGGTGCGTAATTGTATCACAGGTCCTAGTGTCAATGAAAACGGCTCTAAACGTTTTGCCTCAGATCACTAGCAATCTTTGAAAGTCAAAATCTTTGATTTCTCTCTTGAGAAATTCCAACCCCCAGCTAAAAGAATTTTGCTTCTAGCTGTCTATGCTTATAAGGAGGAACCAAGTTGTTTATCTACCAGAGCTGAAATTGTCCCAAGGCAATTCACTTCTATGATTTTCAGAAACCTTGGCTACAGAAATTTTTAAAACATAAACTAGAAATGTATAGATCAATTCTTTTTTGAGTATGTGCTGTCTAAGGTACAGAAATGAACTCATTCAGAATTCGCTTTCTCAGGATGCAGGACGCTCTGACATAAGAGAATGTAAAATCAAGATTCCAGGTTAACTTGCAATTCATGATTGCTCTTCTGCCTTTGCCTTGATTATTGAAAGGAATAAAGTCTTTGAATTTTGTCATAAGGACTTTGGTTTAGAAGAGTATTAATCAGCTTTTCCTTTCCACCATTTGTTTTAAGCTTCCACAGTAGAGTATATTCGGATGCTACCCTGAACTTTTCAACTTTTCTTTCTTTCTCTTCCCTTCTTTCTTTTTCATTTTCCCTCCCTCCCTCCCTCCCTTCCTTCCTTTCTTCCTTCCTTCCTTCCTTCTTTATTTTTTTCTTTCTTTTCTCCTTCCCTCCTTCCTTCTTTCTTTTCTTTTATTTTTTTCTTTTCTTCTTCTCTTTTCTTTTCTTCATTTTAGAGACAGGGTCTTACTTTGTCACCCAGGCTGAAGTGCAGTGTTATAGTCCTGGGCTCATGCCACCCTCCCATGTCATCCTCCGGGGTTGCAAGGACTACAGGTGCACACCACCATGCTCAGATAATTTTTATTTATTATTTATTTTATTTTTCCTTTTCTGTTTTGAGACAGAGTCTCACTCTGTCGCCCAGGCTAGAGTATAGTTACATGGTGTTGGCTCACTGCAACCTTCACCTCCCAGGTTCAAGTGATTCTCCTGCCTCAGCCTCTTGAGTAGCTTGGATTACAAGCATGTACCATCATGCCCAGCTAATTTTTGCATTTTTAGTAGAGATGGGGTTTTGCCATGTTGGCCAGGCTGGTTTTGAACTCCTGACCTCAAGTGATCACCTCCCCAAAGTGCTAGGATTACATGCGTGAGCCACCACACTTGGCTCAACTTTTCTTTTTCTCTTTTATTTTCTGCCTCTTTACTTTTTACTGTTGATTTATTACAGGTCCCTAGGGCTTTATCTTTATTTTTTTTCAATATCCTGTTCGGCAGCTTCCTTGGTTCTTTTTACCCATATGCAGAAGAGCTGGGCAGGCCACGTGGAGACTAGCAAAGGCCTTGGAGTTCTTCTCCTCCTCAGTGACGACTCGGGCTTTCTCCTTCTTACAGACATTCTGGATGGGCCTAAGTAGTCCTGTCAGCTACTGGGGCAATTTCAGTTCTTCAGCAGAACTGTCTCCCTTCTTGGGGGCCAAGGGCTTCCTGGGGAAGAGGATGAGTTTGGAGCGGCACTCCATCAGCACTGCACGTTGGCTTGCAGGGACTCGGTGGACTTGTTTTGCCTTCTTGGATCCACAGAGATGCCAGTGTTCTGTGCCACCTTCTTGTGAATACCAGCCACCCTTAAATCGCCATGCTGAAGCCCTGGCCAGTATGT
This sequence comes from Rhinopithecus bieti, assembly GCF_001698545.2. NCBI lineage: Eukaryota > Metazoa > Chordata > Mammalia > Primates > Cercopithecidae > Rhinopithecus > Rhinopithecus bieti. The sequence continues at coordinate 1,915,647 of NW_016805524.1, read as the reverse complement.
ACTCTGGTGTGATACCTCACCGTGCAGCACCTTACTATGGGCCAGATGGGTACAGACGTGGATGAACCATGTAGCCACGCAACACTGCCAGTGCTTGTGGAAGTGGGAATTCAAGATCATGCCTTTTCTGCTGAGCTCCATGGCTGACTACGGCCCTCCTGTGCAAGAAAACAACCGAGTGGGAAGGGCTCAACTTTTCTTAAATGACAAAGAAGAAAGAGAATTTAACTGTAGTTTGCTGTTTTTAGTAGCCTGGCATGGCAATTCACACCACCTATTTGAGGTTGAACCTTACTACTTACCAGTGAGAATTGGTAATTAAGAGGAAAGAAAATAAAGTAACGCATAGAAAGTTCAATAAATACATGAGACTTAGGAGCATTAGAAATTTGAAGACAGGCACTAGCTAGGAGTAAATATGAAAAGGGATAATTACTTATAATACTCAGAGCAATAAAGAGTAGAAATGACAATATGTTTTCTTAGTAATATCAACAATGAACACTATTTTTTATCATAGTAGTAAAAAAAAGTTTTTATACACACACACACACACACACACACACACACACACATATATATTTTAGACAGAACCTCACTCTGTTGCCCAGGCTGGAGTGCAGTGGCACAATCTTGGCTCACTGCAACCTCTGCCTCCTGGGTTCAAACGATTCTCCTGCCTCAGCCTCCTGAGTAGCTGGGATTACAGACACGTGCCACCACACCTGGCTAATTTTTGCATTTTTGGGAGAGACGGGGTTTCACCACGTTGGCCAGGCTGGTCTTGAACTCCTAACCTTGAGTGATCGACCCTCCTCAGCCTCCCAAAGTGCTGGGATTACAGGCATTAGCCACCATGCCCAGCCAAAAGTTCTGATCTCATGCTGTTAATTTTTTTAAAAATTCAAACCCACAGTAGCTTTTTATCTACCCCAGTGCTGACAATGAACCCAGACACAATCAACATTTCTGGAAGGTCTTGCAAGAATTGCTTGAAGAACAATTGATTCTATTCATATTCTTTTCTTTATTCCTGTTCATAAACTTACATGGACCTATGGATCTACAGTGAATTTTTGTTTTTAGAGACAAGGTTTCACTCTGTCACCCAGGCTGGAGTACAGTGGCATGATCATGGCTCACCACAGCCTTGACTTCCTGGGCTCCAGCAATCCTCCCACGTCAGCCTCCTGAATAGCTGGGACCACAGGTGTGCACCACCACACCTGGCTACTTTTTGTATTTTTTTGTGGAGATGAGGTTTCACCGTGTTGTCCAGGCTGGTCTCAAACTTCTGAGTTCCAGTGATTCACCTGCCTCAGCCTCCCAGTGTTGGGATTGCAGGTGTGAGCCACTGTAGCCAGGCTCTCTCTGTCAAATATTGATGGACATTTGAGTTGTTCTGAGTTTTGAGCTATCATGGATAGTCCTGTTATGAACACTTGTACATGACTTTTGGTGTACATATAAGTATTTCTTGGCTATACATAAAAAATAGAGGGTTTCAGGCCAGGCGCAGTGGCTCAAGCCTGTAATCCCAGCACTTTGGGAGGCCGAGACGGGCGGATCACGAGGTCAGGAGTTCGAGACCATCCTGGCTAACATGGTGAAACCCCGTCTCTACTAAAACTACAAAAAAACTAGCCGGGCGAGGTGGCGGCACCTGTAGTCCCAGCTACCCGGGAGGCTGAGGCAGGAGAATGGTGTGAACCCGGGAGGCAGGAGCTTGCAGTGAGCTGAGATCCGGCCACAGCACTCCAGCCTGGGTGACAGAGCGAGACTCCGTCTCAAAAAAAAAAAAAAAAAAAAAAGAGGGTTTGGGTAAGTTCAGCTTCAGGAGATATTATCAAACACTTTTTCAACATTGTTACAAATGTGCACTTCCACCAACAGTGCCTGAGAGTTCAAATTGCTTTGCATTCTTGCCTAAATTTGATATTGTTGTCTTATTATTAATGTTAGCTATTCTGTTGGGGTACAGTGATTCAAATTTGCATTTTGATTTTAATTGGCATTCTCCTGGTGATTAATAAAGTCGAGCAGCCTGTCATATGATTGTTGTTTTATTTTCAGTGTCTTCTTTTATGAAATGCCTATTTAAGTCTTTTGCCCATTTTTCTATTGGGTTGTCTGCTTTTTTTCTATTAATTTGTAGAAATGTTTCATATATGATAGTTATGATTCATTTGTTATATATAGGTATTACAGATATCTTTTTCTACTTAGTAGCTTTCTTTTTCACTTTTTTTTTTTTTTTTGGCATTGTAGCCTTTTCGCTCTTTTTTGTTTCTTAGTCTTGGAACTATTAATGCCTTTTGATGAACACTGGTTTTTGTTTCAATGTAGTTCAATTTATCAATCTTTACCTTTATGGTTAGTGTTTCTTATGTCCTGTTTAAGAAATCACTGCCTGCCTCAAACTCACGAGAATATATTTTATGTCTTCTATCTAGATGTGTTATTGTTTTATATTTAGAATTAAAATTCATCTAGTGTTAATTTTGTGTGTGGTGAGTGATAAGTTTCAAATTTTATTTTTATACAATATGGATATTGGTGAACCCAGCATCATTTGAAAAGACCATTCTTTCCCTCACGGCACTATGGTGGTTCTATTTCTGAACTATATATTCTGTTCCATTAGTCTATTTGTCCATCTCTGTACTAATAACATGTCTCAATTATTTTAGTTTTATAATAAGTCCTTCAACTTTGCTCTTCTTCACAATTGTCTTGACTATTCTTGGTCCACTGAACTTCCAAATAAATTTTAGAATCAGCTAATCAGTTTCCCTCCCTCCTTCCCTCCCTCCCTCCCTTCCTGCTTTCCTCCCTTCCTTCCTTCCTTCCTTCTTTTCTTCTTTTTTTGAAACAGGATCTTGCTTTGTCACCTAGGCTGGAGTCAAGTAGTGCAATCATGACTTACTACACCCTCAACGTCTGAGGTTCAAGCGATCCTCCCACCTCAGCCTCACAAGTAGCTGGGACTGTGGGTGCCCACCAACACACCTGGCTAATTTTTTTTTGTTGTTGTATTTTTTTGTAGATACAGAGTTTCACCATGTTGCCCAGGCTAGTCTCAAACTCCTGGGCTCAAGTGATCCTCCTGCCTGGCCTCTCAAAGTGTTGGGATTACAGGTGTGAACTTCTGTGCCCTGCTAATCAGTTTTTTATTTTTTAAAAGAACATGCTGAGATGTGTATTGGATTTACGGTAAACCTCTAGACTAATTTGGGAAGACTGAAATTTTTACAATATCATGTCATCTAATCTACAAACATTGCATTTTAGCTGTATTGAGGTTTTCTTTCAATACAGTTTTGCAGTTTTCTTTTTCTTTTTCTTTTTTTAGACAGTCTCACTCTGTCACCTAGGCTGGAGTACAGCGGTGAGATCATGGCTCACTGTAGCCTCGACTTCCCAGGCACAAACGTTTCACTCACCTCAGCCTACCAAGTAGCTGACACTACAGGTTTATGCCACCATGCCTGGCTAACTTTATTTGGTTTGGGAACCTCTGCCTGGATTTCAGAACTCAGCACTTTGGGAGGTCGAGGCGGGAGGATCCCTTGATCCCAGGAGACCCAAGATCCCTTGATCCCAGAACTTATTATAAAGACCAGTCTGGGCAACATGGTGAAACGTCTCTCTCTCTCTTTTTTTAAATTTTAAACATTAACAACAATAACAACAACAACAACAATGAAAACCCTATATTCTTCTAGTCCTAGCTTGCTAAGCTTTTTATCATGGTTGGTATTTTTTTACTCTATGTCCACTTTTACTCTATGTCCACCTTTCTTAGTCTGGGCTATGCCTAACTACTCTGCAGTTGAGATTAAATATATTTTTAAGACCAAAAAATCCTTAAATTTTTATAATGCATTCTCATGAGAGGTTTGAAGTATTCTATTATCTCCATTCAGTTCACTTATCTGTAAAATGATGATTATTGTATCCACCACAGTGTTGTTGGGAGATGAAATAACTTATTGGCATGGATTGACTGTGTTCCCATTGAAATCTCAACAGAATTCTCATGTGTTGTGGGAGGAACCTAGGGGGAGGTAATTGAATCATGGGGGCTGGTCTTTCCCATGCTATTCTCGTGATAGAGAATAAGTCTCACCAGATCTGATGGGTTTATCAGGAGTTTCCGCTTTTGCTTCTTCCTCATTTTCTCTTGCTGCCACCATGTAAGAAATGCATTTCACCTTCCGCCATGATTCTGAGGTCTCCTCAGCCATGTGGAACTGTAAGTCCAATTAAACCTCTTTTTGTTCCCAGTGTCAGGTATGTCGTAATCAGCAGCGTGAAAACAACTAATACAGTAAATTGGTATCAGTAGAGTGGGGCATTGCTGAAAAGATACCCCAAAACGTGGGAGCGACTTTGGAACTGGGTAACAAGCAGAAGTTGGAAGAGTTTGGAGGGCTCAAAAGAAGACAGGAAAATGTGGGAAAGTTTGGAACCTCCCACATTTGTTGATTGGCTTTCACCAAAATGCTGATAGTGATATGGACAATAAGGTCCAGGCAGAGGTGGTCTCAGAGGGAGATGAGGAACTTGTTGGGAACTGGAGCAAAGGTGACTCTTGTTATGTTTTAGCAAAGAGACTGGAGGCATTTTGCCCTCGCCCTAGAGATTTGTAGAACTTTGAACTTGAGACAGATGATTTAGGGTATCTGTCAGAAGAAATTTCTAAGCAGCAAAGTATTCAAGAGGTGACTTGGGTTCTTTTAAAGGCCTTCAGTTTTATAAGGGAAGCAAAGCAAAAAAGTTTGGAAAATTTGCAGCCTGACTATGCAATAGAAAAGAAAAACCCATTTTCTGGGGAGAAATTCAAGCCGGTTGCAGAAATGTGCGTAAGTAGCAAGCAGCCTAATGTTAATCCCTAAGATCATGGGGAAAATGTCTCCAGGCCACGTCAGAGACCTTCATGGCAGCCCCTCCCATCACAGGCCTGGAGGCCCAGGAGGAAAAAGTGGTTTTGTGGGCTGGGCCCAGGGTCCCTGTGCTATGTGCGGCCTAGGGACTTGGTGCCCTGTATCCCAGCCACTCCAGCCATGGCTGAAAGGGGCCAATGTACAGCTCAGGCTGTGGCTTCAGAAGGTGGAAGCTCCAAGCCTTGGCAGCTTCCATATGGTGTTGAGCCTGCACGTGCATAGAAGTCAAGAATTGAGGTTTGGGAACCTCCACCTAGATTTCAGAAGATATATGGAAATGCCCAGATGCCCAGGCAAAAGTTTTCTTCAGGGGTGGGGCCCTCATGGAGAACCTCTGCTAGGGCAGTGCAGAAGGGAAATGTGGGGTCAGAGCCTCCACACAGAGTCCCTACTGAGGCAGTGTCTAGTGGAGCCGTGAGAAAAGTGCCACCATCCTCCAGACCCGAGAATGGTAGATCTACTGACAGCTTGCACCATGTGCCCGGAAAAGCTGCAGACACTCAATGCCAGCCCATGAAAGCAGCCAGGAGGGAGGCTGTACCCTGCAAAGCCACAGGGGTGGACCTGCCCAAGACCATGGGAACCCACCTCTTGCATTAGTGTGACCTAGATATGAGACCTAGAGTCAAAGGAGATTATTTTGGAGCTTTAAAATTTGACTGCCCTGCTGAATTTTGGACTTCCATGGGGCCTGTAACCTCTTTGTTTTGCCAAATTTCTTCCATTTGGAATGGCTGTATTTACCCAATACCTGTACCCCCATTGTATCTAGGAAGTAACTAGCTTGTTTTTGATTTTACAGGCTCATAGGTAGAAGGGACTGGCCTTGTCTCAGGTGAGACTTTGGACTGTGGACTTTTGGGTTAATGCTGAAATTAGTTAAGGATTTGGGGGACTGTTGGGAAGGCATGATTGGTTTTGAAATGTTAGGACATGAGATTTAGAGGGGCCAGGGGTGGAATGATATGGTTTGGCTGTGTCCTCAATCAAATCTCAACTTGAATTGTATCTCCCAGAATTCCCACGTGTTGTGGGAGGGACCCAGGGGGAGATAATTGAATCATGGGGGCCAGCCTTTCCCATGCTAGTCTCATGATAGTAAGTCTCACAAGATCTGATGGGTTTATCAGGGGTTTCTGCTTTTGCTTCTTCCTCATTTTCTCTTGCTGTTGCCACGTAAGAAGTGCCTTTTGCCCTCTGCCATGATTCTGAGGCTTCCCCAGCCATGTGGAACTGTAAGTCCAATTAAACCTCTCTTTGTTCCTAGTTTCGGGTATGTATCAGCAGCATGAAAACAACCTAATACATTTATGTAAAATGTTTAAATAGTGCCTGACAACTAGTAAGCATTTTATTTTATTTTTGTTTTTGTACAGATGGGGTCTCCCTATGTTGCTTGCCCAGGCTGGTCTTGAAATGTACTCAAGCAATCCTCATGCCTTGGCCTCTCAGTGTGCTGAGATTACAGGCATGAGCCACCATGCCTGGACATAAGCATTTTATAAACATCAGTTATTATTAATTTGTTTTTCAGGTGAAGAAAACAAAGTAGGAAAAGAGTGAGTGATGACTGGTGGTGGACTTCTTCCTGAAACCCAGTCCCTGGACTCTCACTCTGCCTCTTTCCCTTTCATCATTTTGCCTAAAGAGAGGATTTAGTAGCCTCTTAACCATTCCATGTCAGTAAGTCTCTTCATCGTAGTAAAAGTTTTTAAAAGATTATAAAATAATGCTTACAAACTGTACTGACTAGAAAGGCCCTTCTGTAGATACTTCTATGCAGTCAGTGTATTTAGTGTACATACTTCCTAAGCATGTATCAGAATAACAAAATTACTTGAGAAAGTGTTTGGGTTTCTTTTTTTTTGGTCAAGTTCTTTCTTATATAGATTCTTCTTACAAGTTAAGACAACCACTTCACTCATGGTTGCCATGCAAAGAATCTTGTCTTCAATCAGCTCATTAAGGTAACTTTGTAAAGATAGTGTTTTTTAGAAGGGCACTTTGCCAGCTCCCTCAAACATAACTTTGCAAATGGACAGCAAGAAAAACATGGTAAATCACTTCCATATGGCTCAAGGCAATGAGAAACTTTTTTGATTAACAACATATTCACTACAATAAAATAACTTCCAAATCGGCTAGAGAGACACTAACTTATCTGCTACATCTATTCTCTTCTTTGATTTTTTCATTGTTTTGACTCTCCAAAAACCCTCCTAAACTCCCAACTGGTTCATTTTGAAACAATGGGCTCTTCCAAGACCATCACCTGTTCCTATTTGTCAGTTCTATTAAGCAAATAGCTACTCTTAAACTTATTTTAGAACCAGCTGCTTTACAACATATGCTTCAAACATTCAAGAGATGGTTTTTACAGACTCATCAGTTGATACAATCATTGACATGTCATCTGCATATGCAAGTACTAGTTTAAACATCTAAACTATTTTATTTCCTTTCACAGCTGTCTAAATAGTAAACCAAGCAGTTTAGTTCACACCATAAATTCCCATCAAAGGGCTTTTAATTAATATATAAAGGACAAAATGGGCACCCAGGACTTAAAGTTTTCATTATCTGGATCTCTTCATCCTTCCCAGGTAGAAACTAATCATTTCATTTTCGCACTCTTGACAAATTGGAAAAAATATGACGCAGTCTATACAACTTTAAACAACATATCCTCACCTGTCAAGAGTCTCTTCCTCCCCTCTTTTCAAAGGAAATAGAATAAAAAGATGATTGCCTTTTAGTCTGTGTGTTTTACAGTTTTTCTTGGTATAACGAAACCATCTGCCACCTCTGTCCCTTAACACCTGGAATGAATCAAATCATCTTCCTTGCAAACATTGTTAATCTCACAGTAATCCCTACTAATCACTTTGTAATCAGCACTCAAAGGGGCTAAAGGTCCTTGATTCTTAATCACGATATTTTAATCATCATTCTTGTGAGATGGCATTTAGTAATCCCTGAACCTTTGGTTTATTTCTTTTCAACTTCCTAATTATTTTTTAGGACGGAGAACAGGAGCTTTCTAGATAGGAGAAGCCAGATCTCTCTGGCCAAAACTGGTCTGGGAGAATAAGACAGTGCCTGGGTAGTTTCTGATGTCTAACGCTTACTTTCCATTTTAGATACTGAAGATAGCTTATTTCTGTTTTCTTTTACTTCCTTATTCTTTTCCTTAATCTCTTTTCCTCTACTGCACTTTTATTTAGCAAATTTTGGATGAGTAGCAATTTATTTTCCTCTCTGCATCCTTAAAAGGTTTGGTTTCTGGTTTGTTAATTTCCTTTTTTATTTTTTACCAAGTTGGGGAAATTCCCCTCTATTCTTAGTTTGCTGAGAGTCTTTAATCGTAAATGGATGTTAGGTTTGGTCAAATGCTTTTTCTGCATCTATTAATATAATCACATGATTTTTCTTCTTTAGCCTGCTGACATGATGAATTGCTTTTATTGATTTTCATCCTTTTGTATTCTTTAGGTACAATATCCTCACTCTTCTTTATAAATCTATAACTTTTCTTTTTCAATTTTTTTCCCTGAAGGGGATGAAAGAGACTTCTTACACATTTTAGTGGCTTGCTGTCTTGTTGAATTATGAGTTTTCCTTTCTCCTCATTCTTTTCTCCTTCACCAGTTTAAGATTATGTGTTGTTTTTTCATCCCACAGTGCCTTTCTTGGCCGTATTTATATAACACATTATAAAGTATATGTTTACTCTTAAAATTCATTCATTTAATTTATTTTGAAAAACACTGAGGACCTACTATGTGCCAGGCACAAAACAAAATCTCATTCACCATTTAGTCTGAGGCTCTACATGAGCTTAACACATCTTGCTCAGAACCTAATTTAAGTTTGTGACTTTTATGTAAACAATTGAAAAAGAGCTTTTGTCCTTGGTTACTTAAATAATAAAACGATCACTATAGAGTTAGGAGCTCCCTTTTATGATCCCCTTTTTCCTAGCCCCATCCTGTAGCTTATTTACCAATTTATCAAGCATGGATTTGATAACCGTGTTTTAATTATATTTAAAGGGAATGGGTGTGGAGAGTGAAGGAAAAAAAAAACTGGTGATGAGATGCTTTCTCTCTAAGAGTCAAGATTAAAAACCTCCTAATTGGTCTTCGTGCCTTCTGTTTCTTTTCATGCCAGTCAGAGAGATTCCCCTAAAGCATAGTATTGATTTTTTTTTTAACAATTCAATGGTTTTTAGTATGTTCACAGAGTTGTGCAATCATCACCACAATCAATTTTAGAACATTTTCATCACGTGTACTCTTTAACCATGACCTCCCAATCTCCCCATTTCCCCTCCCAGCCCTAGGCAACCACACATCTGCTTTTTGTCTTTCTAGATTTCCCTTTTCTGAACATTTCAGATAAATGGAATTATGTGCTATGTGGTCTTTTGTGACGGGCTTCTTTCCATTGCCAAATGTTTTCAAGGGTCATCCATGATACAGCATGTGTCTGTACTTCTTTTTTTTTTTTTTTTTCTTTGAGACGGAGTCTCACTCTGTCGCCCAGGCTGGAGTGCAGTGGCTTGATCTCGGCTCACTGAAAGCTCCGCCTCCCCAGTTCACGCCATTCTCCTGCCTCAGCCTCCTGAGTAGCTGGGACTTCAGGCGCCTGCCACCACGCCTGGCTAGTTTTTTGTATTTTTAGTAGAGATGGGGTTTTACCATGATAGCCAGGGTGGTCCTGGTCTCCTGACCTTGTGATCCTCCTGCCTCAGCCTCCCAAAGTGCTGGGATTACAGGCGTGAACCACCACGCCGGGCTTACTTCATTGTTTTTATGGCTAAATAAAATTTCATTCTATGATCACACCACATTTTGTGTACCCATTAATCAGCTGATGAACATTTGGGTTTTTTCTACCTTTTGACTATTATGAATACTGCTGCTAAGACCATTCATGTGCTAGTTTTTGTGTGAACATATCTTTTCATGTGTTTATCGGTATCTAGTTTGTTCTCTTGAGTGTATACCTAGGAGTGGAATTGCCAGGTCATGTGGTAACTCTAATGCTTAACTTTTTGAGGAACTGTCAGACTATTTTCCAAAATGGAAAACACTTCCATTTTGGAATCAGCAGTGCAGAACGGTTCCAATTTTTCAAATTCTTGGCAACACTTGTTATTGTCCGTCCTTTCTATTATAGCCAAACTAGTGGATGTAAAGTGGTATCTCTTTTGGTTTTGATTTACATTTCCCTGGTGACTATTGGTGTTGAGCATCTTTTCATGTGCTATTGGTCATGTTTATCTTCTTTGGAGATATATCTATTTAGATTCTTTGCCCATTTTTAAATTGGGTCATTTGTATTTTGCTATTGACTAGAATATTATGTATTCTAGATAAAAGTCCCTTACTAGATACATGATTTGCAAATATTTTTTCTCATTCTGTTGTTTGTCCTTTCACTTTCTTGCTGGTGTCCTTTGAAGCATAGAAGTCTTTAATTCTGAGGAAATCTGATTTATCTATTTTTTCTTTGATTGCTTGTGCTTTGTTGTTATATCTAAGAAATCACTGCCAAATAAAGATCAGGAAGACTCATGCCTACCTTTTCTCCTAAGAGTTTATAGTTTTAGTTCTTCCACTGAAATCTTTGCTCCATTTAAAGTTAGTTTTTGTATATGGTATAAGATAGTGGTCCAACTTCATCCTTTTCCATGTGGATATCCAGTTGTCCCAGCACCATTTGTGGAAAATATTATTCTTTCCTCTATTGAATTGTTTTGGCAACCCTGTCAAAAAGCAATTTACTCTAAATGCAAGGGTTTATTTCTGGATTCTTAATTTTATCTCATTGATCTGTAGGTCTATCCTTATGCCAATACCACACTGTCTTGATTACTTGTAGCTTTATAGTAGGTTTTGAAATTGGGAAATATGAACCCTCCAACTTTGATCTTCTTTTTCTTTTTTTTAGAGACGGGTCTCACTCTGTCACCCAGAACGGAGTGCAGAGTCATGATCATGGCTCACCGAAGCCTCAAACTCCTGGGCTCAAGTGACCCTCCTGCCTCACCCTCCCTAGCAACTAGAACTATAGGTGCATGCCACTTCACCTGGATACATTTTTAAACATTTTTTTAGAGATGAGGGTCTTACTATATTGCTGAGGCTAGTCTCCAACTCCTGTCCCCAATCAATCCTACTACCTCAGCCTCCCCAAGTGCAGGGGTTACAGTGTTCTTCTTTTTGAAAATTGTTTTGGCTATTCTGGGTCCTTTGAATTTTCATGTGAATTTTAGAATCAGCTTGTCCATTTCTACAAAGAAGCCAGCTGGAATTTTGATAGGGACTGCATGGAATTCACCGGTGAATTTAGTGAGTATTGCCATTATAACAATATTAAATCTTCTGATCCATGAACATGGAATGTGTTCCCATTTATTTAGATCTTTTTAACTTCTTTCAATGATTTTGTAATTTCTAGGTAAAAGTTTTGTACTTCTTTCATTAAATTTATTCCTAAAATTTTATTATTTTAATGCTGTTGTAAGTGGGATCACATTCTTAATTTCATATTCGGATTGTTCAGTGAAAGTGTATAGAAATACAATTGATTTTTCATATTAATCTTGTATTCAGCAACCTTGCTGAACTCATTTATTCATTCTAATGGTTTTTTTTGTATATGAGATCATGTCATCTCCAAATAGTGATAGCTTTCCTTCTTCCTTTCCAATTAAGATTTCTTTTATTTCTTTCTTTTGCCTAATTGCTCTGGCTAAAATCTTCATACAATGTTGAATAGAGTTGGTTAGAATGGACATCGTCCTCTTTGTTTTTCTAAGGACTAGAGTCTTTTTCTGTTGCCCAGGCTGGAGTGCAGGAGTGTGATCATAGCTCATTACATCCTCAAACTCTTGGATTCAATTGATCCTCTTGCCAGAGTCTCCCAAATAGCTAGGACTACAGGTGTGTGTGACCATACCAGCTAATTTTAATTTTTTGTAGAAATGAAGTCTCGCTATGTTACCCAGGTGGGTCTGAAACTCCTGGCTTTAAGCAATCCTTCCACCTCAGCCTCCCAAGGTTCTGGGATTACAGGTGTGATTCACTGTGCCCAGTCCTCCCTTTGTTCTTGATCTTGGGTGAAATCACTCAGTCTTTCACTATTAAGTGTGATAGCAGCTATGGGTTTTTCTAGATGGTTCTTATCAGGTTCAAGAAGCTCACTGTTCCTAATTTGTTAAACTCTTTTTTTTTTTTTTTTTTTTTTTTTTTTTTGAGACGGAGTCTCGCTCTGGTCCCACCAGGCTGGAGGCTGGAGTGCAGTGGCGCAGATATCTCGGCTCACTGCAAGCTCCGACTCCCGGGTTCCCGCCAATTCTTGCCTCAGCCTCCCGAAGTAGTGGGACTACAGGGCGCCCGCCACGGCGCACGGCTAACTTTTTTTTTTGTTATTTTTAGTAGAGCGGGTTTCACCGTCGGTACTCAGATCTCCCTGACCTTGTGATCTGCCCGCCTTGGCCTCCCAAAGTGCTGGATTACAGGCGTGAGCCCACCACGCCCGGCCTAAACTTATTTTTTTTTTATCATAAAAGAGAGTTGGGTTTTTTTTGTTTGTTTTTTGTTTTTTTGTTTTGTTTTGTTTTGTTTGTTTGTTGTTTTTTGAGATAGAGTCTTAGTCTGTCACCCAGATTGGAGTGCAGTGGCACAATCTTGGCTCATTGCAACCTCTGCCTCCCAGGTTTAAGCGATTCTCCTGCCTCAGCCTACTGAGTAGCTGGAACTACTCAACCAAAAAATTTAGCCACCACGCCTGACTAATTTTTTTCTATTTGTAGTAGAGACAGGGTTTCGCCATTTTAGCCAGGATGGTCTTGATCTCCTGACCTCATGACCTGCCCGCCTCAGCCTCCCAAAGTGCTGTGATTATAAGGGTGAGCCACCATGCCCAGCCAAGAGTTGGTTTTTTCAAATGCTCTTTCTGCATCTATAGGGATGATTATGTGGTTATTTTTCATTCTATTGATATGATAACATTATTTCATTTTTGAATGTTAAACCAACCTTGTATTCCTGGAATTAAATCCTAGTCAGTCATGGAGTATAATCCTTTTATAGGTTGCTGGATATGGTTTGCTAATTCTCTGTTGATGATTTTCATCTGTATATTCATAAGAAATACTGGTTTATAATTTCTTTTGAAGAATTCATGAGTAATTGGTGTTAATTCTTCTGTAAGTGTTTGGTAAAATTCACCCAGTGAAGCCAGCAATGACTTTTTCATCTTCCTCTTTGAAACACTTCAGTGGTTACCAATCACCTAATGAATTCAATATAACCTCCTATGGTATGCATTCCCAGTATTATGTCCTACTATTCCCAGCTAATCTCCCACCTACCATTTGTCCACAGCCTCTATCTCAACTCTTGCCTTGACCTCTACTTCTCATACCCTTGTGTGTTTCACTAGGCAGACTGCTACTCCTCTGTTAAGACATCTCAAGTCTACTTACACCTTGACACCATATCTTGACTCTTTTGTTGAATTAGTTTAGATTTTCTTACAATATTCTGACCAGCTCCCCCTAATACCCATTTTTAAATCTCTCTATTGATCTTCACAGCATAGGATTTATAGAAAAGCCTTTATAATAGCCTTTGGGAACAAACTAATTGTAAAAAGCACCTTAATGGGAAAAGGCCCATTCTAGTTTAATTGGGACCTGTCAGTTATTTTGCTAATGACACATAACTATTAAACGCTATATGGAATCCACTGTGAAGAGTATTTCTCCGTGAGTTCTTTTTCCGGTGTCAGAATAATTAAAAAGAAGTTGGCTTGAGGAACTCATTATGAATGACTTCTCTGTGTTTCACCATATTTCTGAGGAAAATTGTCTTAAAATTGGATTCAGGACTGGGAGAGGTTCTGCATGCCTTTTTGCTGACTTTCCAAGTCTCAATGATCTTCACAGTAGAGAATATCAAAGATGCTAATGGCAGAATCACAATGGTGATAGTTTTCTAAAAGCAATTCCTTCTTCCAATATTTAAAACACAATTTTTAAATATTTTAAGGCTGATGTTTAAGTTTCTGTGAAGAAATTGTATTACCTTAGTAAACATAGCATTTAAAATATGTAACATTGCTTTTCAAATGTGTATGAAGATTACATTTTCTTCATAGAGTTTTGAAATGTTTATGAAGAAATGAGAATTATATCAAACATGCTCAAAACCCTTTTATGCATTAGAATTTGTAACAAAGTGACCGCTATACTAACATACCTAATGGACATCCGGTTCCTAAATTTCATTAAGGTAAAATTTTTATTTTAGTGAGGGATGAATCAAGAAGAAAACTCTTTAAGACAAAATTATCAAGAAACACATTTCATAGATCTATGCTATTATGCAAATGTTGTGACTGGAGCCCATTACTTCAGCTGACTTTAACACTATTGCCAGTTTTGTCTCAACATTAGCTAGGGAGGTATGTTGGTATTGCTTTTATTATTATCAGTGAAAAAATAGTAGTAACTGTATTCATTTATTGTCACTTACTGCGCATTAGGAATGATGCCAGGCACTTGTCACCTAGCTTACAGCAAGCCAGCAAAGAAATTTGCTAGCATATTTACTATATGTTAGCAAGGATTAGGTTCAATTGCAAGTAATAGAAACCTAAAATAATGTCTTTAAAAAGAATGATTTGTATTATCTTACATACAAGTCCAGAGGTAGGCATTCTAGGCCTGGCTTTATAGTTCTGCTCCATAAAGTCCTTAGGGACTGAAGTTCTTTCTGTCTTGTAAATGCCCACTGGCTGCAGTGCCAACAGCAAAGAAAGGGATAAGAGAAAGAGGGCAAAGGAAATGCACTGCTTTGCTTAGGAAGGTTTCTACTACATGATATTTAATTTAGAGTCCATTGGCCAGAAGGCGGTCATATAAACATGTGTAGGTGGGTGGCCATGTGCCAACTACAACTTTGAGGATCTAAAACAGAGAAAAGAATGATAAACCCATTTACGTTATTGCCCAAAGTCACCTACTTGATAAAAGAGAGAGGATTCAAAACTACCTCTGTCTAGGTCTATCTTTGGGGTTAGAGCAAAGGGGATGGGAATAGCAATAATTTATTTTATAAACTTAGCACATTGTCTTAAATATTGTTCCAGTTAGTTATTGCCATGTAACAAACCAAGCCCAATTTAAACAATAAACATTTATTTAGCTCAGCAAATCATTTCTGTGAATCTGGGCCAATCTTGGCAGATTTCTGCTTGGAGATTGGCAAGGGGTTGACTGGCCTAGGGCCTTGGCTGGGACAACTTGTCATTCCTCCACATGGTCTCTTGTCCTTCATCAGGCCAGCCTGGGTTTGTTCTTTTCACATCATCCACGTGAGAGAGGTCCACGAGAGAGAACAGGAGCATGAAAGACTTCTTGAGACATAGATTCATAAGTGGCTCAATGTCATTTACACCGTACTGCATTAGTCAAAATAAAAAACAAGGCCAACCCAGATTCAAGGGCTGGGGAAATAGACTTCATCACTTGATAAATTACAATGTCACATTGCAAAGATCATGGGTACGGGGAGACCACCAATTGGTGCTATGAATGTAATCAATTTACCATAATACTAATAAAAGTTGTTGATTGGAATTGAAAATAGTAAGGATCATCTTCAACAAAAAATCCTGAATGTATTGTCTTTATTTAGTTGTGTTTTTCTTTTAAAATTTTATTTTCATTTTCAAGACTGGGCCTTGTTCTGTTGCCCAGGCTGGAGTGCAGCTGCATGATCAAGGCTCACTGCAGGCTCAACTTCCGGGGCTCAGGCAATCCTCCTGTCTCAGCCTCCCAAGAAGCTGAGACCACAGGCACTTGCCACCATACCCAGCTAAGCTAAAAAAAAATATTTATAGAGATGGGGTCTCCCTATGTTGCTCAGGCTGGCCTCTAACTCCTGAACTCAAGGAATACTCCTGTCTTGGCCTCCCAAAGTGCTGGGATTATAGGCATGAGCCACCACACACAGCCAAGTTTTTCTTCTTAAAGGAACTCAAGTTCTACAATAGTTCTTCTCAGTCATCATGGACACATTCAGGAAGTGAAACATAAACAGAGGTCCTTGGGTCTTGGAAGATTTTTTCTGCTAGGTTGAATCTGGATTAAGACTAGGAAGGGATGGATATAGGACCAGAGGAGTCTGTGGGTGAAGATTTTTATTGTCCTGAGAAACTGTAATTTGTCTGAGATTGCATTTTTCTTTGCGTTAAATTTTGATTAAAAATGTGTGGGGGCTGGGCACGGTGGCTCATGCCTGTAATCCCAGCATTTTGGGAGGCTGAGGCAAGTGAATCACTTGAAGGCAGGAGTTCAAGACCAGCCTGGCCAACATGGTGAAACCCTGTCTCTACTAAGAGCACAAAAATTAGCCTGGCATGGTGGCATGTTCCTGTGGTCTCAATGACTCAAGAGGCTGAAGCATGAGAATCACTTGAACCTGGGAAGTGGAGGGTACAGTGAGCCAAGATTGTGCCACTGCACTCCAGCCTGGGTGACAGAGTGAGACCCTGTCTGAAAAAAAAAAAAAAAAAAAAAA
>NW_016805524.1:1881776-1895540 GCF_001698545.2 Rhinopithecus bieti | reverse complement strand
AAAAAAAAAAAAAAAAAAAAAAAAAAGTATGTGGGTATTCTTGGGTTCTTGAGAAAAATAACGAAAAGAGAGTAAATTTTATTTTCTTCATTGTTTGGGCTAGTTTGTTCATTCACTAAACAAAAATGCATTGAGTCCCTGTCATGTGCTAAGTACCATGCTAGGCACTGAGATATAATAATAAGCAAAAATAGACATTGTTCCTATCCTTAAGGAGTTTACCACTGTGGACTGGAGGATTGAAACATTAATTAAACAATCCCACAAATAAATGCTCCATGATGGCAAAATGCAAAAAGTGATGTAAAGGTATATGGTGATATGAGACTCAGACTCTCCAAAACAAAAAGCTGGTCTGGTCTGTGGCATCAAAGAAGGCTTTCTTAAAGAAGAAATCTTCAAGCTAAACTCTGAAGGGTAAGTCAGAATTAAGGGGATAGTGGTAGAGGTAGGGTTCCAGGCAAAGAAACAGCATCTGTAAAGGCACTTATGAAAGACTGCAAGGAAGCCACTTAGGATTGAAACACAGAGAGTGAGAGGAAGTGGTTTAGAGATGAGACCGGAGGGCTGATGACTGTCAGATTACGTGGGAGTGCTAGGCCATAGAAGAAATTTTTGTCATTATCCTCAAAAAATAACAGCCATAGCAAGTGACAGGAGCAGGTCTGTGAATTTAAAAGATCCCTTTGGGGTTAAGCCTGAGATTGGATAACTAGAGAACAGTTAGGAGTCTACTGCAGTGTCCAGATAAAACTTGATAACTTAGATGAGAGTGGTGATGAAGGAGAGGATGAAAAGCAGAACTATTCAGGAGATTTTTATGGTAAAATCAATAGGCCTCTGTAACATGTCAGTTACAGGAAGTAAAGAAAAGGAAGATGTAGTATATTGAATCTTTCACCCCTCCCTGCGTTCATATCACTGCCAAGGCCTTACTGTGGGTAGACTTTGGGCTTGACAATGTCATTCAGCCAATGACATAATAGAAATATGTCAGCCAATGACATAAATAGAAATGTCAGTATGCCATTCCAAGCTTAGGATTTAAGAGACCTTATGTGTTTGCACTTGTGCTCTTGAACCTCAGAAGCCATCATGAAAGGAACATGCCCAGACTGGCCTGCTAGTCCAAGAAAGGTAAGTGACATGGGGTATAGAGTCACCCCTGAGACCCACAGTGAGCAGCAGAGCCACTCTGGCTGCTGCAGTCTACAATAGAGTTGCCAAACTGAGCCCAGCCTAGATCTGCCAAATTGCGACTAACTTCTGCATACATGAGTGATGGTAAATGAATGTGGTTTTGTTGTTGTTGTTGTTTAGGGACAGTGTCTCACTCTGTTGCCCAGGCTGGAGGGCAGTGGCATAATCACAGCTCACTGTAGCCTCATCCTCCCAGGCTCAAGATATCCTCCCACCTCAGCCTTGTGAGTAACTAGGACTACAGTTGCATGCCACCATGCCTGACTATGTTTTGTTTTTTTTTGTAGAGACGGGGTTTTGCTGTGTTGCCCAGATTGGTCTGGAACTCCTGGGCTCAAGTTAGCCAGCTGCCTCGGCCTTTCAAAATGCCAGGATCACAGGCATGAGCCACTGTGCCTGGCCGAATATAGTTTTAAATATCAGAATTTAGAGTTGTTTGTTACTCAGCAATAACTGACTCCCAGATGTGTAACCACTCAACAGGTTCATACTGCCCACTGCCCAGATAGAGCTGATTCATCAAGATAGGGAAATTGCAATAGAGAAAGAGTTTAATACACATAGAGCCAACTAAATGGCCAGACTAATAATAACAAATAGGTTGGTTTTATTACTCAAATCAGATTCCCTGAAAATTTGGAGGCTAGAGTTTTTTCAAGATAGTTACATAGGCTGGGGCTAGGGAATGGGTGCCGCTGATTGGTCAGGGATGCAATCATAGGGATGTAGAAAATGGTTCTTATGTGCTGAGTCCACTTCTGGGTGGGGGCTACAGAACTGGGTGAGTCTTAAGTCTTGAGTCTCAGTGGAGTCAGCCAACCATCAGAAGTGCAGAAGTCTGAAAAGATATCTCAAAAGTCCAAACTTAGGCTCTACAATAGTGACATTATTCACAGCAGTAATAAGGGAAATTACAAATCTTGTGATCTCCAGTACAATGGCTGGAAATTGTTTAACTAAACCTACCTCTTAGTAGAATTCAGGCCCTTCTCTTAATCCTAAATTTGTAGCCTTTTATTAGTTTTATAATAATTATTATAAAAGGGCTATTATTATTTAAACTATAAGCTAAATTTCTCCCATAGTTAGTTTGGCCCATGCCCAGAGTTCTCTTTCACTGTCATCATTTTCTCACTGTTGTGATTTATTTGTTTTTTTAGAGGCAGAGTCTTGCTCTGTTGCCCAGGCAGAATTGCAGTGGCATGACCTCAGTTCATTGCAGCCTCAACATTCCAGGCTTAAGCAATCCTCCCATGTCAGCCTCCCAAGTTGCTGGGCCTACAGGCACATGCCACCATGCCTGGCTAATTAAAAAAAAAAAAATTCTGTGGTGACGGGATCTCACTGTGTTGCCCAGGTTGGTCTCAAACTCCTGGGCTCAAGCCACTCTCCCATTTTGGTCTCCCAAAGTGCTGGGATTACAGGCATGCACCACTGTGCCTGGCTTTACTGTTACAATTTTTTGCAAATGTGGTTTCAGAAGGGTCAAAATTTGCTCTTGGCTGGGCACAGTGGCTCATGCCTGTAATCTGAGCACTTTGAGAGACCAAGATGGGAGGATCACATGAGCCTAGTAGTTTGTGACCAGCCTGGGCAACAGAGTGAGACCCTGTCTCTACAAAAAATATAAAAGACTAGCCAGGCGCAGTGGTGCGAGCCTGTAGTCCCAGCTACTTGGGAGGCTGAGGTAGGAGGATCACCTGAGCCTAGGAGGTTGAGGCTGCAGTGAGCTGTGATCACGGCACTGTACTCCAGCCTGTGTGACAGAGTGAGACCCCATCTCAAAAAAAAATTATATCACTAACTATTGGAAAGTTTAAGTGTCAAGCCAAAAGAGCCATGATGAAGTTCTGATTTATTAAATTCCATTTGTGAAGTGTGTGTGTGTGTGTGTGTGTGTGTGTGTGTGTGTGTGTGTATGTATGAGAGAGAAACAGAGGGAGATTGAGACATACAGGATGAGAGATGCAGAGAGCTGGTTGTGGTGGCTCATTCTTATAGCCCAACTGTTGGCTAGCTTGGTTTTCATTTAAAAGTTACTTGACTGACATTTGACTGTTGCCCCTTTAGAACACATTCTTTTATAATTTCCTCCCTTTCCCCTACATGACTTCTGTCCATCTTTGGAAAGCAAAATTATTCCTAGTGGGTTTCTGATTTGTTCTTTGGAGCCCCACTTTTTAGTAAGCACACAAAAAAACTATTCATCCACATTGCTACCTTATACTAAACGCTCTTTGTTAACTTAAATTCTACAGGCTGGGCAGCATAAACATTCAAGAAAAAAAATTCATTGTGCCACCAGCTCTAAGCATCTGGCACCAAATATTTCTTTAAGGTTTGTTTAAACAAGAAATGTTTTAAAAGAGAGACATTTTTCATAGTGATGATGGCCTTGACTACAGAGGGCACATATCTGAGCCCTGGTTTTTGCAGGGAGCA
Source organism: Rhinopithecus bieti (assembly GCF_001698545.2). Taxonomy (NCBI): domain Eukaryota; kingdom Metazoa; phylum Chordata; class Mammalia; order Primates; family Cercopithecidae; genus Rhinopithecus; species Rhinopithecus bieti. The sequence continues at coordinate 1,891,898 of NW_016805524.1, read as the reverse complement.
TGAAGGAGCCTGTCAGTGAAGCTTTCCTCCAGGGAAAAGCCAACGGAAAGGTTTCTTCACTTTGGAAGTTCTGCGTCTTTGAATTTTCTAAGGATAGTTTCAGCTTTTCAAACTTAGTACATGTCAGTACTTGAGGAGAAGGTCAGAGAAAAGAAGCAGAAAGTGAAAATAATTTGCTTTAAGAATTCAGGCAGTGCTTCTGTGAAATCATGCTATTCAGTGACTTCCAATCAAGTGGATCCTAATTTTCTAGTTGCTTAACTTGTACTTTGAGATTCCCTAAAACAACTTCAGTATTGAGAATTGCTCTGGGCAGAGTTGGGGCCTGGACATTATTTTCTCTGTGCACCCCCTGATTTTGATCAGTTTTTTTTTTTTTTTTTTTTTTTCAGAAATAGCATCTCACTATGTTGTCCAGGCGGTCTTGAACTCCTGGCCTCAAGCAATCCTCCTACCTCAGCCTCCCAAGTGCTGACATTACAGGTGCATGCTACCATGTCCCGCTAACTTTTTTAAATTTTTTGTAGAGACAGGGTCTCACTGTGTTGCCAGGGCTGGTCTTGAACTCCTGGGCTCAAGCAATTCTTCTGCCTCAGCCTCCCGGAATGCTAGGATTACAGACACCAGCCACTGCGCCTGACCCATTTTCCCCATCTTGATTCCCCATTCTCTGCTTCTTCCCCTCCTGCTCATACCTCTAATTCATTCATACGTTGCTGCCAATCATTGCTGAGGTATTAATTTAATCTTGGAATTTAATATTATACTTCATATTTTGTACTGAAGCACAGATAGACTTTTTTTTTTTTTGAGACAGAGTCTCACTGTGCTGCCCAGGCTGCAGTGCAGTGGTGAGATCTCAGCTCACTGTATCCTCTGCTTCTCCGGTTCAAGCGATTCTCCTGCTTCAGCCTACCAGTAACTGGAATTACAGGCACTGTCACCACACCCAGCTAATTTTTACATTTTTAGTAGTGACCAGTTTTTGCCACGTTGGCCAGGCTGGCCCCAAACTCCTGAGCTCAGGTGATCCGCTTGCCTCTGCCTCCCAAAGTGCTGGGATTAGAGGCATGAGCCCCTGCACTGGCCATGAAGCAAGATAAACTTATAGGATATTTAGAGCTGATAGGGTCATTCATTCATTCATTCATTCATTCATGTATTCTTTACATACTTATGCTTTGAGCCAAGCATTTCCCCAGGCCCCCAAGCAGCTTCCATTCCAACAGAGAACCCATGATAAACCAATCAAATAAATTCTATGATGGAAGTGTAAGCAGAGTCTAGCAGCAGCACAGGTGGGGATTGTGTCCATTTGTATGGGCAGAGATGGTGAAGGCTTCCCAAAGCTGGCAGTGGGCCGGCCATATTCAGAAATGAAGCCTAGAAATAGCGTTTCCATCAGAGCGAGCAACGCCTGCAAAGACAGGGAGAAGCTGGGGCACAACTAATGGCCGAGTGTTGCTGTAGGGTACATTGAGAGCAGGGAAGCCCCTGCCCATGGCCCTGTCATGCTGGGACAACAAGGATCTTGAATACCATGCAAGGGAATTTCGATTTTAAACTGGAGTCAATAGAAAGAACATTGAAAAGTTTTAAACAGATCTTTTATGTTAGAAAGGTCACTCTAGTGGGTGGGGCATAGTGGCTCACACCTGTAATCCCAGCACTTTGGGAGGCTGAGGCAGGTGGATCACCCGAGGTCAGGAGTTCAAGACCAGCCTGGCCAACATGGTGAAACCCCCATCTCTACTAAAAAAATACAAAATTAGCCAGGTGTGGTGGTGCGTGCCTGTAATCCCAGCTATTCAGGAGGGTGAGGCAGGAGAATTGCTTGAACCTGGAGGCAGAGGTTGCAGTGAGCCAAGATTCTACCAATGCACTCCAGCCTGGGCGACAGAGCAATACTCCATCCTAAAATAAAAAGAAAAAAAGAAAAGAAAAATAAAAAAAAAAGATCATCCTGGAAATAAGGGGTGTGGATGGAATGGGAGGAGGAATCAATGAGATTCAAATCAGGGACATCTAGAGAGAGGCTGATGCAATCAATAGTTCAGGCCACTGACGATGAGCTGGGGCCGTGGCTTTGGGCATAAACAGGAGGAATGTTTAGGGCTGAAAGGCTAACTGGAGCCAAGTGCGGTGGCTCATGCCTGTAATCCCAGCACGTTGGGAGGCTGAAGTGGGCGGATTACTTGAGCTCAGGAGTTCGAGGCCAGCCTGGGCAACATGGTGAAACCCTGTCTCTACAAAAAATACAAAAATTAGGCAGGCATGGTGAAACACACCTGTAGTTCCAGCTACCTGGGAGGCTGAGATTGGGGAATCACTTGAGCCCAGGAGATGGAGGTCACAGTGAGTTAAGATACCTCAGCTGTACTCCAGCCTGGGCAATAGAGCTAGAGCTTGTCTTTTAAAGAAAAAAAAAGACAAAAAAAAGGACTAACTGGGTGGAGAGAGGAAAGACTAAGAGATGAATCCAGGTTTCTCAGACTTCGCTGATGGGATACACGGTTGCAGCAATCACCTGTAGGACATCTGGATATTAACAGAGCTATTAAGGGCTGAGTTCACTTTTGTGCTCCTTGGGTCTGGACTGAAGACAGAGTAGTCTAAGAGAAGGTGAAGGACAGAGTCATGGGGTGCCCCACATCGTAAGGGCATCATAAGAGGTTATTTTCTAGAATAGATTCCAGGTCCCACCTGAGATGATTTAGAAGGCCTGGGTGAAGCCTAAGAATCCATCGTTATTGTTATTGTTTTTTGTTATTTATTTATTTATTTATTTATTTATTTATTTATTTATTTGAGACAGAGTCACCCGGGCTGAGTGCAGTAGTGCGATCTCGATTCACTGCAACCTTTGACTCCCAGGCTCAGGTGATCCTCCCATCTCAGCCTCCCAAGTAGCTGGGACCACAGGTGCAGGCCACTACACTCAGCTAATTTTTCTATTTTCAGTAGAGATGGGGTTTTACCATGTTGTCCAGGCTGTTGATGAACTCCCGGGCTCAAGCGGTCCATCCACCTCTGCCTCCCAAAGTGCTGGGATTACAGACGTGAGCCACCGCACCTGGCTAGGAATCCATGTTTTAAAAAAATCTCCTTAGGGGCTCTGAGCAGCAACCCGAGCTGGGAGTCACAGGTCAGTCCCACCGTCTTCCATGACAGAGCTGGACCTGATTTCCTGCAGGATGGAGAGACTTTCCGAAGGTCACAGAGCTCCCTAGAAGCTGAGTGAAGCTCAGACTCCTAGGCCACCGTCGTTTCTTCCCTGTGGGGCTCACTTCTCCACCGGATTGCTTGGTCTTATTTAGATTTTAAAGTCATTGGCGAGGGTCTGCACTTCCCTCTTGTGTTTGTAACATGTGATCGGTTCTAACAGCAAATTTGGCTGAGCAGTGGATTTGGTAGACTGAAAGAGATGTCCCTCACGAGCTCATGACACTGGTTTCTTAACAATTCTATATTGTACAGTGCTCTTAGTAAAGAAGAAATGTGTTCTCAGTGGCTCAGTCATCATCATTCTGCCTATAGCAGCTTTTGGCAGAATCTGGTCTTTGAACTAACATCTTCGTATATAATCTGGACCATGGAATAGAAAAATGCCCCTACTTTTGTAAGAGATGCTGGGTGGGAGAAAAATTGGCTGAGAATCTACAAGTCTTCTTTGAGAATTTGTGGTTAAATTTATGATGATGCAGAAACAAAAGACAAGATCACTGTGTTTAGGAAAATGGAATCTCATTGGTTCTGGGAGACAACTAGTGAATGCCAAGATTTCTCTCCAGTTCTTTCATTGGGAGCACATATCCCCTTGGAATTAGTCACATCCATGTGACTTGCTTTAGCTAACAAAATGTTAGCATAACAATGGGTATCGCTTAAAAAATTTTTTTTGTAGCTTTTTTGTTGTTAACTTTAGCAACCCTATTAACTGAACAATGGGTATCACTTCTACTTGTATTAAATATGTATAAAACTTCTCCATTTTCCATGAACGCTGAAGCCTTCTGTTGATTTCACACAGTGGTAGAACTTCTGTCAACCTGAGCTACCTGGACTATGATGATCAGAGCTCCTCCGCTAATTAGTGTAGGAAATGTAGTGTGAATATGAAAAATAATCTGGCTGGGCGTGGTGGGTCACACCTGTCATCCCAGCACTTTGGGAGGCCAAGTGGGGAGGATTGCTTGAGTCCAGGATTTTGAGGCCAGCCTTGGAAACATAGCAAGCCCCATCTCCAAAATACATACATAATTAAATTATCTGAGTGTGATGGTGCACATATGTAGTCCCAGCTACTTGGGAGGCTGAGGTGGGAGGATGGCTTGAACCCAGGAGGTAGAAGCTGCAATAAGTCGAGACTGCGTCACTGCACTGCAGCCTGGGCAACAGAGTGAGACTCCTTCTCAAAAACAAAACAAAACAAAAAACGACCCCAGACTGTTGTTCTAAGCCACTGAGATTTGCTGATTCGTTTACCGCGGCATATTTTAGCTTAATCTGACTAATGCACTTGTCAATAAGAAATACACATAGGAAACATAACATAAACCCTGAAATATCATAAAACTGGAAGATCTCAGGGGGGCTAGAGTCATCAGAGAAGGCAACCCTGGTCAACTGGAATAATGGGACATAAACTGGATGGAGTTCAGTAGAGAAAAATTCAGGGTTATGCACTTGGAGTTGAAAAGTGAACATGTTCAAAGGCAAGGTGCCAACTACTCAAAGGCAGTTGGCTGGAAAATTGAAAGTATAGCTTTAGTGGACAGCCAGTTGACCGGGAAGAATTGTCACAATCCTGCAGTTCTGTTGATTGAAAAAAATGCAAGCAGAGAACTGTAGCAAATGAAAAGCATGTCTGTATCATGAGGTAATTGTTACATTGCTCTCTGTACTGTCCAGAACTATAACAGAGACCTGGGGCTGGCTCCCGGCTCCATAGTTTAACGGGAATTGAGAGAATGTGGAGAGTTCAGAGTTAAAGCAGAATAGTTATCCTGTGACCAGCAAACACCTAGGATTATTTAGCCTAGAGAGGAGATGCATCAGAGGTGAATTAAGAAGTGCCAGCACTGGACTTTAACTTCAGAAGAGCCATTGCGTGGAGGATGATGACTGTTTTTTCCCTCTGTTGCCAAGGACACAAAAAGAATGGGCTCATTAAAGTTAAACAAAAGGAAGAATTTCCTGATGCCTAGGGTTGTTTGACACCAGATAGGGTTGGAGATTTTTCTTTGGAGGACTTTGCAAAGTTCAATGTTCTTTTGAATGCAGTAGATTGTCTGGCTCCTTCCTGAAGTAAAGAGAGGGAAGGCTGGCAGTCTCCTTTCTGCTGTGACCAGGATGGCAGTGGATGATGTTCACTGTGGGACACACTTGATGTGCATGATAAACTAACGTTTTGCACAACTCCCAGCATCCTATGGGCAGCTGTGTTCCTTTCCTTCTTCTCAAGAGAACATATTAGGAAACAAGAGCTATTTGTTGGTGATCAGGATAACCTCAGCTCCTCTTTTTTAAAAAGGTAAATGTTTTGTAAGTGTCAGTCTTTTAACTATTGCTTGTAAAAATACCTTGTGATATAATCATTCAACATTTTTTTTTGTTTTTTTGAGATGGAGTCTCACTGTTTTGCCCAGGCTGGAGAGCACAGAGTGCACAGTGGCACGATCTTGGCTCACTGTAATCTCTGCCTCCCGGGTTCAAACAATTCTCCTGCCTCAGCCTCCTGAGTAGCCGGGATTACAGACATGCACCACCACACCTGGCTAATTTTTCCATTTTTAGTAAAGACGGGGTTTCACCACGTTGCCCAGGCTGGTCTCGAACTCCTGACCTTAGGTGATCCTCCCACCTTGGCCTCCCAAAGTGCTGGGATTACAGGCGTGAGCCACCACACAACATTTCATTAGTCCACCATTCAACATTTCTTTAACAAATAATTCTTGAGTGAGGAGTGTGTGTGTGTGTGTGTGTGTGTGTGTTGGGGGTGTGTGTAAGGCTGGACCAATTCCAAGTGATGAATGCTGTTATACGGGAAATGTGGCATGCCCTGAGACCCAGAAGAAGGGCTGATAAGCCTGTACCTAGAAGGCATGTGCAAGCTGAGATGCACAGGGTGAGTGGGAGAAAGTCTGCCAACAGGAGACGGAGCAGGAAGGCAGGTGGAGCTATGTGTGTAAGGCTTGGAGGCTGGAGGCATATGGAGAAATGAAGAAGTGGAAAGATCTCTGAATATAGATGCTATCATCAGGGCAGAGTGGGAGTGGATGACAGTAGGAGCCAGGGCTGCTATGTGGGAGGCAGAACACCTGGGGTCGCATTGGTCATGTTAGGCTTGGATTTCATCCCAGGAGCATAGTGAAGCCATGGAAGTGTTTATGCAGGGGAAGGACCCTCTCAGGTTTATGTTTCAGAAAGATCATTCCGGCTGCATGTGGAAAATTGATTAGAGAGGCTTTGAAATTAATCTGGCCTAGGTTTGAATCTATGGTCCATGTTATTAGTTTTAAGATTTTCAAAAAAATACTTAATCTCCCAGAATCTCAGTTTCCTTATCTGTAAAACAGGGATAATTATTAGTATGTCTTATCTGGCAGGGTAGCTATGACAGTAAGTACAAATATTGTATGTAAAGGTCCTGCAGAGTATCTAATCCCCAGGTGTGGGTGCCCAACAAACACTGGCTCCCTTCTCTGCCAATTTATAGTAAATTTGCAAGTGAGAAACACACTTGCCACAATACAGAATCAACTACTTTGTTTTTTCTTTTTCTTTTTTGAGATGGGTCTCGCTCTGTCACTAGGCTGGAGTGCAGTGGCACGATCTCAGCTCATTGCAACCTCTGCCTACCAGATTCAACCGATTCTTGTGCCTCAGCCTCCCGAGTAACTGGGACTACAGGCATGCATACTTTGTTTTTTTCAGTCGAGAGTTATTATTACATGGGTAGTTTCTACAGTCCTCTTGAAACTGTAGAGACCAGACTAGATTTTCCTTCAGTCCTTTAATCATCTTTGTGGTTTTTTGCAGAACCTTCTCCAATTTTTCAAAATTCCACTTCAATTGTGGAGACCACGGCTAGATTAGTCACCATAGAGAACTCATTATAATTAGCTCAACACTGCAGTCACTTGGGCGGCTGACTCGGCCATGAAAACCCAGTCAGTCAGTCCCCATCAACACATAGGTTGTGTTCCAGGAGTTCATTGGTAAGTTGGTTGTTTAGAACACAGAAAGCCTTTCCCCATAGAAACAGAACTATAGATGGTGGCTTGTTTCCCAGGCCAGTGCATAAAAATCTATTTAATGCATATGCAGCTGAACCAGGGCCAGTCCCTCAAGTCTTGGACTTGCCTGATTTCCAGTGGAGCCCCCAGTCTCATGGAGCCCTGAGAACCTCTGAGCTTCAAGCATCCAACCACAAGACCTCTGAGAGAGGTGAGAATTGGGCTGACAATTTTAGAGTGAGAATCATTTGCAGCGTGATTATGAAAAACACTTCTTTGGAGGCCTTAACCTGCAATTGTGCTTATTATTATGTAAGAAAGCAATCAAGTTACCCTATGATAAATACACCTATTATATACTGGATATTGTACTTAAATCTACCTAAATTATCTTTAATTTTCACAGTACTCCTGTAAGAAAAAGACTCTCTTTCTCAGTATTCCCATTTTTCCTGTGTCTTAAGGAGACTGTGGCCCAAGGTCAGGCAGATAGAAGGTGGCAGAACTGAGGTTGGAGATCCGGCCTTCTGTCTCGCAAAGCTGAGACCTTTTCACTGCACAACACTGCCTCCCAGTGGACTGTGCTTAACACTGAACCTCGCACGGCTGAACCAACCACGTATACTCTGCGGATGCAGTTAACAAGTTCTTCATTCATACGTCCAACAAAGAATCTTTGAGTGCTTCCAATGAGCGAGGCCTTGGGAACACAAAATCAAATTAGAAGTGGTGTTCTCACAGAGTGGTTGGGAAAAGGAATAAGTAAATCAATGATTGAAATCTATGAGATGAGAATGTGATTATATTTTAAAAGAGAAAAGAAAAAGATAACGTAGAAACCCAACAGAGAGATGTATTGGTCAGACAGAGGAGGGTGGTGGTGGACCAGAAAGTCCCTGCGCTCCCCCAGCTTTCACCTCCTGTCCTCAGACTCTACTATCCACCGTCTACCACACCTACTGATGCGGTCGTCAGTTGAGCTGAGCCCCTCACATCTTCATCATATTAGTTTTTGGCTTGCTGTAAGTCTCTCCGAAACCACGTCTGCCTTTGTTCCTGGTGATTTTAATATACACGCTGATGACGGCTTCAGTACCCAGGCCTCTCAGCACCTTAAACTCCCCTTGTCATCTCCCTACCTCAGTCACTTACCTCAGTGGTCATTCTCTAGACTTGGTCACTGCCAAGAACTACAATTCCACTACAATCTCAGTTTATCACCCCGTCCATGGCACACGAAAGTGAGAGCAGCTGGAGGCTGCTAAACGCCCAGGCAGATGGGGCAGGTCCTCGATGAAACTCCACCTTCCAGCCAAAAATAGCCTAAAGCCTAAAAGACTGGACTGCTGGTCCCAGATGAAACCCGCCAGGCTGAGAACTTCTGTTCCTTTTGCCCCGCTCTTTCCTGATTAATTATTTCTAAATAATGCCTTTTAACCGGTCAAGCTTTGCCTTTTCCAATACTACCTATGACCTACCCCTCCCCTATTCTAAGCCCATAAAAGCTTGGGACCCAGACATGCAGGGAGGAGAAAACCACCCGACTGAGGGGGGTGGGCGACCACCCCCCAGAGTTCCCTCTCCGCTAAGAGTTGTTCCCTTGCTCAATAAAATTCTTCTCCGCCCCCCTCACCCTTCAATGTCCAACGTATCCTCATTCTTCTCAGGCGTGGTACAAGAGCTTGGGAACTGCCGAACACCGGTACAAGTGCTTGGGAACCACCAAACGCGGGTACAAGAGCTTAAGAACTACTGAACGCGGGTAAAAGCTATAACACAGGTGAGCTGGGACACGGCCAGCGTGGCTGACTGAGTACCGCCCGGGTGGGGCGTCACCGCCGGAGGTCCCGGCTTGCAAAGTGACCGGGAAGAAAAACCCTGTGTCAAAAGTTACAGTTGCTGACGGGCGCGGTGGCTCATGCTGTAATCCCAGCACTTTGGGAGGCTGAAGTGGGCAGATCATGAGGTCAGGAGTTTGAGACCAGCCAGGCCTAAATGGTAAAACCCCATCTCTACTAAAAATACAAAAATTAGCCGGGCGTGGTGGCGAGCGCCTGTAATCCCAGCTACTCGGGAGGCTGAGGCAGGAGAATTGCTTGAACCTGGGAGGTGGAGGTTGCAGTGAACTGAGATAGCACCACTGCACTCCAGTCTGGGTGACAGATCAAGACTCCATCTGGGGGGGGGGAAAAGTTCCAGTTGCTAGCATTTTCTGCATTTGTGTTGCCAATCCTTTTTTTTTTTTTTTTTTTTGTTTTTTTTTTGCTAATTCTTTTTTTTTTTTTTTTTTTTTTTTTTTTTGAGACGGAGTCTCGCTCTGTTGCCCAGGCTGGAGTGCAGTGGCCAGATCTTGGCTCACTGCAAGCTCCGCCTCCCGGGTTTACGCCATTCTCCTGTCTCAGCCTCCCGAGTAGCTGGGACTACAGGCGCCCGCCACCTCGCCCGGCTAGTTTTTGTATTTTTAGTAGAGACTGGGTTTCACCGTGTTAGCCAGGATGGTCTCGATCTCCTGACCTCGTGATCCGCCCGTCTCGGCCTCCCAAAGTGCTGGGATTAGAGGCTTGAGCCACTGCACCCGGCCTGCCAATCCTTTTAATTCTAGCCATTCTGGTGAGACTGTAATTGTAATAACATTGAAATGTTGGTATGCATTTCTCTGATAAGGAAATAAAGTACTTTTATATACATTTATTGGACACTGGGATATCATTTTTATGAAGTGTCTTGTTCATTTGCTGCCGGGTTGTCTGTCTGTATTGATTAATACAAGTTCTTTATATGATAAATGTATTGCAAATAATTTCCTTTATTCTATCACTTGCCCTCTTATTCTCTTGTCATTTTGATGAAAAGAAGTTTGCAATTTTTTTTTTTTTTTTTTTTT
>NW_016805524.1:1828637-1881292 GCF_001698545.2 Rhinopithecus bieti | reverse complement strand
CCTCTATGGTTAACATTGTTCTTAAAATCTCACATTTATTTAAGAAATGTATTTTAAAATATATTTTAAGAAAATATATTTAAATATAAATTTGTATATTACAATATATGTTATATATCCTATATAAACATATTACATTTTAAAGTATATTTCTATATATATTTAAGAAATCTTTTCCTACCTTGAGGTTATGAGGATAGTCAATATTATCTTCTAGGTTTATTTTGTCGGCATTCACATTTATATCTATAAATATTTTGGAATTTATTTTTCTTTTTGGTTTGAGGTACTAATCAAGTTTGTTAATTGTTTTTTGTATTTGGAAATTGCCTCAGCTCTATTTATTGAAGAGATCATCCTTTTCCCATTTCTCTGTGTGTCACCTTTGTCATAAATCAAGAGTCCTTTATTGTCTGTTTCTGTGCTCAATTTTATAAAATTTATTGTTATAAGACTTTGTTCATTTCATCAAAATTTTCAAATGCATTGACATAAAATTGTCCATAATATCCTTCTCTTGTCTTTTCAATATCTGAATGATCTGTAGTGATGTTCCCTTTCTCATTCTTAACACTGGTAATCTGTGCCTCCTCTCTCTTTCAAAAATTATTCTCACTAGGGAGATACCAGTATTTTCAGAGAACCAGTTTTTGGCCTTTTCCATCTTTTCACTTTATGTTTTTGTATTTTTATGTTGTAAACACAGAAAGTTGAGCATGTGCTTATGTGCGTGTATCTATCTTTACCTAATAATGTAACATCAAATTATATAAAGAAAAAAATACGCTTGTCTATCCAGTCTGACAATCTTTGCCTTAGCCTTTTGCCCATTTACATTTCATTAACTAGTGATATTTGGGGGTGTAATTATACCTTCTTATTAAATGCACTCTCTTTTTTCTGCCTGCTCCATGTTATATTCCTTTCTTGCCCTTTTTCAGATTGATAAGATTTTTCACTATTTCATTTCCTCCCTCCATTAGCTCAGAAATTGTATGCCTGTTAATTATTCTTTTGGTGATACCCTAGGTCTCTAGGTAATTACCCTAATGAGTATAGCCTGCGTTTTTGACTTTACAAAGTCTAATACGAATTGGTGTCTTTGCCTCTTTCCAGGGAGTGCAAGCACCTTACAATATTTCTATTAATCTTCGCCTAACCTTTATGTCATTGTTGTCAGGTATTTTCTCCCTGTATTTTAAATACCAATGTTACTATCATTGTTTTATATCATAAATGTTCACTTAGGTTTACCCACATAGCTACTGTCTTCATTGGGCTTCATCCTTTTCTGCATTTCCAACCTTGCATTTTCTTTGTAGTTGTTTCCTAGTTGCCCCAAAACAAGCTTCAGGATTTCTAGTAATACAAATTTCTATTTTGACTTGTTTAAAAATGCTTTGTTTCACCTTTATTCTTGAAGGATATTTTTGTTGGATATGAAATTCTAGGTTGAAATGGTTAGTTTGTTGATTGGTGTTTTTAGAATCTTAAAGATATTATTCCAGTATATTTTGACTTCCATGATTTCTGCTGAGAAATCAAGTGTCAGTTTAATGTAGCTCCTTTGAATTTAAATTGTCTTTCTGGGGGGTTTATTTTAAGACAATCTCTCTTTTCTTCTTTTAAAGTTTTATTTATCTTGTTTTCACTGTGATATGCCTAAACATAGATCTCTTCCTTCCTTCCTTCCTTCCTTCCTTCCTTCCTTCCTTCCTTCCTTTTCTTTTTTTCTATTCTGTTTGGAACTTTCAGAGGTCCTTAAATGTGTAATTCATGTATATTAAATGATTTCTAACGAAATTATCTATTGAAATATTGTTTGTCTCCCTTTTCCCTATTCTTTCCTTTTGGGACTTTACAGTTAAGCTAGTCCTTACTGAATTCTCTGTGTCTCTTACCTTCTCATCTTTGTTTTCCATCTTCTTGTCTCTTTCTACCTCATTCTAGAAATTTCTTGTAGTCTATCTTCCAGGACACTAATTTCTCTTCAGTTGTTTTAATCTGCTGTTAAACTCAATCTATTGACTCCTTAATTTCAGTCATTGAGTTTTTCAGTTCTAAATTCCATTTTTTAAAATCTCTGCCAAAATTCTCAACCTTTTATCTTTCTGAAGAAAGTACACATGGTTATTTTAAAGTCTGTACTAGAAACTCTAATATTTAAAAACTTCATGGATCTGTCAATATTTTTCTTTTTTTTTTTGAGACAGTCTCACTCTCTCACTTAGGTTGTAGTGCAGTGGCACCATCTCACTGCAACTGCTGCCTCCCAGGTTCAAGCAATTCTTGTGCCTCAGCCTTCTGGGTAGCTGGAATTACAGGTATGCACCACCATGCCTGCTAATTTCTGTATTTTCAATAGAGATGGGGTTTCACATGTTGGCCAGGTGGTTCTTGAACTCCTGACCTCAAGCCATCCGCCCACCACGGCCTCCCAAACTCTGGGATTACAGGCGTGAGCTGCCGCTCCTGGACATGTTTATGTTTTCCCTTGTTTGTGCTGTGTTGTATTCATATTGTCTTACCTCCTCATGTGCATGGCTATTTTCTATTATGTGCCAGACATACTTGCAAAATTGTTTATAGAAATAACTGAGAGAACTTGGGTAACGATTTCTTCCTTCTGAGAGGATTTACATTTGTAGTGCCTGGGGACACATGCACCAAGCAAACTGAGGAACTCAGATGATTAGAAATTAAACTGTAGTTCCCACGTATGCCCCATGTATTTCAGTTTCTTAATTCTCCTTGAGTTCAGACAAAATGGCTCACACTTGTAATCCTAGTACTAAAAGAGGCTGAGATGGGAGGATCATTTGAGGATAAGAGTTCAAGTCTGCAGTGAGCTATGCAGTGAACTCCAGCCTAAACAACAGAGCAAGACCCTGTCTGTCTCTAAAAAAAAAAAAAAAAAACAACAATCCTTAGAAGCAACTCTTGAGAATCTCAACCTAAAGTAAGAGGCTTTACTGGAGTTCACTTTAGTGGACCTTAAATTCCTTTTCCTGTTTTCTCTGCCCCAAGAGACTGTGAAAGCACAGATCAGCCTCCTAGTCCCTCAGCGGCCTCTTTGGAATGACCAACACTATCCTGGTTTACCTCCCTGGGCCACTGTACTTCCCTGGATCATGGCCCAAGAATTCTTCACTTTCTTGTTAGCTGTCCTCTATCTTAGAGCAGAGGATCATTACATTTTGTTTAGTTTGTCTAGTTGCCTTCAGGAGAGTGTTTATCTGAGACACTTAGTCTGCCATTATTCTCTCTTACTGGAAGTAGAAATCTCTGATATGTTTAGTTGCTGGTTGTCGCTTTCCTTATTACTGCTAGTTTTCTAATTTTTTAAAAATAGTCTTCATAGTTTATACTTAAAGACAAATGTTTTGTTACCTTATCAATTTAAAAATTTTAATTAGCAATGTGACTAGACTTACATGAAATCCAGAAATTAACTTGGGATGAATTGACCATTTTACAGTTTTTACATTCAGAAGCATGATACGTCTCTCAATATATTCACATTTTTAAAACAATCCTATTAACTGAATATTCACATTTTAATGTCCTCGTATGATTTCAGAATTCCTTTGTATAGTCCCTGCACATTTTAAAATATATGGTTCTATTTTTATTGTTTTACTCTTATAAATGGGATCTTTTCTCCATTTTACTTTTAACAGTTTAATAGTGATTTAAAGGAAAGTTATTAATGTTTACATCTTAATTTTATAAGTAGTGATTTTATTAGTGTATCTTCTTTTCTTGATCATAAAAGCATTTAAGCCCAGAAGTTCACCTCTAAGTATAGCTTTATGGAATTTTATTTTTAGGCTAGGAAAGGATTAATTTTTTTCTAATGTGAATTTTCATTAGTGTTTAATACAGTTTCAATTTGTGTCCCCACCCAAGTCTCATGTCGAATTGTAACCACTAATGTTGGAGGATTGGATCATGAGGGCAGACTTCTCCCTTGCCGTTCTTGTGATAGTGAGTGAGTTGTCATGAGGTCTGGTTATTTAAAAGTGTGTAGCACTTTCCCCTTCACTCTAGTTCTCTTTCTCTGACCACATAAGATGTGCCTGCTTCCCCTTAGCCTTCTGCCATGACTGTGAGTTTCCTGAGGCCTGCCAAGCCATGCTTCCTGTACAGCTTATGGAACTGTGAGTCAATTAAACCTCTTTTCTTCATAAATTACCCAGTCTTAGGTAGTTCTTTATAGCAATGTGAGAGATGACCGAAACAGAATATTGGTATCGAGAAGTAGGGTATTGCTATAAAGACACCTGAAAATGTGGAAGCAACTTTGGAACTGGATAATGGACAGAGATTGAAAGGGTTTGAAGAGCTCAGAAGAATACAGGAAAATGAAGGAAAGTTTGGAACTTCCTAGAGACTTGTTCATTGTTGTGACCAAAATGCTGATAGTGATATAGACAGTGAAATCCAGCTTGAGGAGGTCTCAGATGGGGATGAGAAACTTATTGAGAACTGGAGCCAAGCTCACTTTTGTTATGCATGAACAAAGAAATAATCTGAAACTGAAACTTATATTTATATTTAAAAAGAAAGCAGAGCATAACAGTTTGGAAAATTTGCAGCTTGACCATGTGGTAGAAAACACAAACCCATTTTCTGGGGAGGAATTCAAGCTTCCTGCAGACATTTGCATAAGTAAAGAAGAGTGGAATGTTAGTAACCAAGACATTGGGGCAAATGCCTTGAAGACACTTCAGAAACCTTCATGGCAGCTCCTTTCATCACATGCCTGGAAGCCTAGGAGGGAAGAATGGTTTTGTAGGCGAGACCCAGGGCCCTGCTGCCCTTTGCAACCTCAGGACACTGCTACTTGTGTCCCAGCTGCTCCTGCTCTAGCTGTGGCTAACAGGGCCCCAGATATGTCTCAGGCAGCTGCTCCAGGGGTACAAGCCATAAGCCTTGGTGGCTTCCATGTGATGTTAAGCCTGAGGGTGCACAGAGTGCAAGAGTTGAGGCTTGGGAGCCTCTGCCTAGATTTCAGAGGATGTATGGAGATACCTGCATGTCCAGGCAGAAGTCTGCTGTAGGACCAGACCCCTCATGGAGACCCTCTACTAGGGCAGTTCAGAGGGGAAATGTAGGGTTGGAGCCCCCACACAGAGTCCACACTGAGGCACTGCTTATTGGAGCTGTGAGAAGAGGGCAACCATCCTCCAGACCCTAGAATGGTAGATCCACCGACAGCTTGCACCATGCACTTGGAAAAGCTGCAGGCACTCAATGCCAGCCCATGAAAGCAGCCAAGGGGGCTGTACATTGCAGAGACACAGGGGTGGAAAAGCTCAAGGTCTTGGGAGCCCACCCCTTGCATCAGTGTTGCCTGGATGTGAGACACGGAGTCAAAGAAGATTTTTTTGGAGCTTTAAGATTAAATGACTGCCCTGCTGGGTTTTGGACTTGCATGGGACCTGTAGTCTCTTTGTTTTGGCTGATTTCTCCATTTTGGAATGGTCATATTTAGCCATTGCCTGTATCCCCATTGTATCTTGGAAGTAACTGACTGGTTTTGATTTTACAGGCTCATGGGTGGAAGAGGCATACCTTATCTCAGATGATACATTTCAGTTAATGCTGAAATGAGTTAAGACTTTGGGGGACTGTTGGGAAGGGATGATTGTATTTTGAAATGTGAGAAGGACATGAAATTTTGGAGGTCCCAGGGGTGGAATAATATGGTTTGGATATGTGTCCTCAGCTAAATCTCTTGTCAAATTGTAATCCCCAGTGTTGGAGGAGGGCCCTGGTGGGAGGTGATTGGATCATAGGGGCAGACTTTTCCCTTGCTGTTCTTGAGATAATGAGTGAGTTCTCATGAAGTGTGCTTGTTTAAAAGTGTGTAGCACTTCCCTCTTCACTCTAATCCCCCTTCTCTGGCTATGTAAGATGTGCCTGCTTTTCCTTAGCCTTCTGCCATGATTGTAAGTTTCCTGAGGCCTCCCCAGCCATGCTTCCTGTACAGCCTATGGAACTGTGAGTCAAATAAACCTTTTCTTTTTTTTAAATAAATTACTCACTCTCCAGTAGTGCTGTATAGCAATGTGAGAATGAAAACAGGCTAAAACTGTTGTTGTAAATTAAATGTGTTTTATGAATTTTTAATTTTATTCTCTTTAATCAGATAATGTGGCCTTTTCAATTACTGCTGTTTTGATTTATTTCTTTTAGATTTTCTTTGCTCTAATAACTGATTATTTTTCAAAAAGAGGTTCTTTGGACACATGTAAAGAAAGTATATGGCTCAAATTTCCTTGACCTTCCTTATCTTTGTCTAGTGTATTTGGTACAGAGCTTGTGAAGGGGCTGTTATTATGTTACATATCAATTGCATTTCTGTAAATCCTTATTTTTATCTCCAAAGTTATTGCTTTATGTATCTTTGGTACTGTATCATTTGATGAATAAATGCTTAATACTATTATGAATTATCTATTGATTGTACCTATTAGAAATATAAATAATTTGTACCTTATTATATAAAGCAAATTGTTGGAAAAGTAAACAAAATAATATAAGAAAAGCACTTGGGGCTGGGTGTGGTGGTTCATGACTATAATGCCAGCACTTTGGGAGGCAGAGGTGGGCAGAATGCTTGAGCCCAGGAGTTTGAGACCAGTCTGGGGAATGTGGTGAAGCCCCATCTCTACAAAAAATACAAAAATTATCCAGGCGTGGTCATGAACACCTGTTGTCTCAGCTGCTTAAGAAGCTGAGGTAAGAGGATCACCTGAGCCCAGGAGGTTAAAGCTGCAGTGAGCCATGATTTTGCCACTGCACTCCAGCCTGAGTGACAGAGTGAGACTCTGTCTCAAAAATTAAAAAAGCCAATATATTTTCTAATTTTTTTACTTTTAGTTTTTTTTTCATTTTGTGCAAATTGTGTTCTCTTGTACACAGAAAGTCACTGAAGTTGTTTTAAAATGTATTTTTATTAAAATAATATACATCCAGGAAAGTACAGATATAAGTGTCCAGTTGAATGATTTTTCACAAAGTGAACAAAGCTGTGAGCCATCATTCGAATCAAGAATATCCTGGAAACTCTTCTCTTACTTCCTTCCAGTCACTAGCCTTTACAAGAGTAGCCACTTGTAAGAGCACAGATTAATTTTAAGTGATTTTTAATTTTAGATGAATGGATTCATTCATATGCCTTAGTGTATATGTTCTTATGTGCAGCATTATACTTGAAAGATTCATCCACACAGGTGGATGTAGCTATAGTTTGCTCATTGTTATTGCTGAATAATATTCTACTTATTATTGATGCTCTTTTAGGTATTGTCTAGTTTAGGACTATCTCAAATGGGGCTGCCATGAACATTCATTGCGTGCATTTTGGCTAGCTTATATATGCATTTTTGTTCAGAATATACCTTGGGGTGGAATTACTAGGTCACAGAATATGCATATTTTTAGTTTTAGAAGATACTGTTAAACAACTTTACAAAGTGATTGTACCAATTTGCATTCTCACAAATCTTGCCTTTTAATAAGAGTTTTAAATTGTCATAATTGTTTTGACCACTGTCATGTGATTTTGTGGTTTTGTTTTGGTTCCTTTGCTGTTTTAAAATTCATTTCTCTTTTCAGTATACAGAACTTTGTTTTCACTTGCCTTTTGCAATAATTCGGAGGGTAGAAAATCTGGTTTTAGTTTTACTAATGGTTACTATAAAGTGATTTGCAACCATTTTCATAAGTCTGTTTAATTATCAAAATCACAGTAAACACAATTACTTTAACTCACTTTTCATGAAAGGTAAAGATTGCAGTACTTTTACTTTTGCTCCCTTCCCCGATTCCTGTCTTCATAAAGTTAATGTTGTGTTATAAATCCATCACTCAAAATTTAGCCTATCAGAGAGGGGGTAACATGTAGGTATTGATACTGACTCATATTAAATTGATTAAATGGAATGACACCATTGACTTTAAATGCTATTGTAAGAAAAGCTAAATGAAATATTGGTTCTGATTACTATGAGGATCTTGTTCATTGCATTACCAAGTCCTCCCAATAAGACATCATTTTCAGTTCTCAGAATCAGAAATCATGCTTTTCATGAGCATGTGGTTTGTTTTTATCTCATGAGCATGGATAATTTCCCCTTTTATCACATTAACTCCTAGGAAATTTACAATATATTTTTTTCTATGTTGTTAATATCTTTGAAAACAGTCTTAGGCCGGGCGCAGTGGCTCACGCCTGTAATTCCAGCAACTCTGGGAGGCCAAGGCACGTGGATCATAAAGTCAGAAGATCGAGACCATCCTGGCTAACACGGAGATACCCCGTCTCTACTAAAAAATACCAAAAATTAGCCGGGCATGGTGGTCTGCACCTGTAGTCTCAGCTACTCGGGAGGCTGAGGCAGGAGAATAGCATGAACCCGGGAGGTGGAGCTTGCAGTGAGCTGAGATCGCGCCACTACACTCCAGCCTGGGTGACAGAGCAAGACTCCGTTTAAAAAAAAATAAAATAAAACAAAACAGTCTTAAACCCTTTTGGAAAATGAGATAAAGTATGAATCCATGTGATAAGGCAAAAATGTCTTCCATACCAATGGAGGTTATCTCCTGGGAAAAAAGCGAAATAGACTAGGAAGAGTATATAGTGAAAATATTTTTTACTGTTTATTCATCTGTGTTATTTGAACCATTTTAGTATAAACTTGTGCATTATTTTACATTTTAAAACACATTAAGTGTATATTTAAAAGAAAGAAAATAAAGAAGAGCATATTTAGGAGGCAAGATAGATCTTCCTAAGACACACATAAGACTTGGGAACCATTAAGAAATGATTGCCAGATCTGACTCACAAATTTAAAACCTTTTCCTCAACAAAAGAAAAAGGTACGAACATATTTTGTACAAAGTACAAAAGCCAGCAACAGACTGGGAGACATTATTTATTACAAATATTATAGGCAAAAATGAACAACTCTAAAATATCACTAGCTCTAACAAATTAATAAGAAAAGACAATAAAATGAGCAAGGGATATAAATGAACTTAAAACTAAGAAGAAATTCAAGGGACCTTGGCTTAATTCAGTTTGCTATAACAAATTACTGTAGACTGAGAGGCTTAAACAACATTTATTTCTCACAGTTCTCTAGAATGGGAAGTCCAAGATTGAGGACCCAACAAATCTGGTGTCTGGTGCAGGTCTACTGCTTGTATTGCAGATGGCACCTTCTGATTACATCCTTACACTGTGGAGAACAGAGAAAGAAATAGCAAGCTCGTTTGTGTCTTTTTATAAGGGCACTAATCCCATTCATTAGGGCTCCACCCTCATTATTATCTAATTATCTTCCAAAGACCCCACCTCCAAATACCATTGGGGTTTAGGATTTCAGTATATGAATTGGCGGTGGGGGTGGGAGGTGGGAGGAATACAAAATTCAGTTCATAACAGATCTATAAACATATATTACTTAAGCTAGTAATTTAATAAATACAAATGAAAAAAGGTAAATTTTCATCTGTTGGCAAATATTCAAAAGATACATAATGTCTCACTGATGCAGGTGAGGGAGAAAAGGGCAAGTATTGGTAATTAGAATAATACAGCGATGTGGAAATATAACTGCATACTATACGAACCAGCAGTCCCATTTCTTGGGCTCTCTTCAAATATATAAAAATGTATGAATATATACATATATACACACACATACGCATTGCAGCATTATTTGTAAGAATGCAAATAATGGAAATGATTTAAATTATGATTTTGGTGGAATATCCATTAATGGAAAGCCAAGCATCTAATATGAAAATATGGTAGCTCTCTCTATACTGACCTAAAAAGATGTCCACAATTTATTATTAAGTGAAAAAAGCAAGTTGTAGATATGATCCAAGTTTTGGTAACAACCCCAACCCCACGCACACCCCAACCCCACGGCAAAAAAGCATCTGCATATAGTATGGATGTGTCTATACAAGCAGAGAATAGCTTTGGGAAGGAAACAGAATGGGGTACAGTGGTTTTCAATGTGAAGGGGACTTGGGGGGAAGAGTGGGAAGGTTCTCTTTTCATTCCTTTATCATTCTGTATCATTTATTTGTCAACTGTGAGCATCTGTTCAGCTGTTACTTTCTTCAATGTGTTTTTCAGTAACCCTCAATCCTCACTGGCCTCACAATCATTAAAGTAGACAGACGGTTACTTTTCAGTGTTAGCAACCTCTTCCATTCTAGATCTGCTTCCAAATCCCCAATTGTGAATGAGGTGGAGCACAAGTCCTTGGCCAGGAAGATGTTAGAGAGCTGTGGC
Organism: Rhinopithecus bieti; assembly: GCF_001698545.2. Taxonomy (NCBI): domain Eukaryota; kingdom Metazoa; phylum Chordata; class Mammalia; order Primates; family Cercopithecidae; genus Rhinopithecus; species Rhinopithecus bieti. The sequence goes on along the minus strand of NW_016805524.1, from coordinate 1,870,968 downwards.
CTTTTCCTAGAAAGAAGACAGATGTTTGCTCCTGACATTAAGGGCAAAGTTTAATGCTAAGGTGCAATCTAGACCAATCATGGTCTATGTTGTTGGGCACCCTTCATTCTCTACTTCTTGCTGCAAATAGTCAGATAGAAGGAGGGGTTGTTCTGGGAGGCAAATGAAGAAAGTTTCTGAAAGACTTGGGAAAGCATCATGTATCTCGCCTAGACATTCCTGCACCCTCACATACACCTATTAATGAGAAACATGATATTGTGCAAGCAACTGGGTCCCACTTTAGCAGAAATTAGAGTTGCGTGTTCATTTTTTTCTAGCTGTCTTTCTCTTGGTTTTTCTATCACCTTTCTATTTTTTGATTTAAAAAAAATCATAATCCTTTCTCTGATTACTAAGAGAAATTCCTATACAACCTATGCCATTCCACAACAGATAATTAAGTTCTGATTTCAAGATGAATTGTTGAATCAAATTCTGCGCACTAATGAAGGAAGTATTCTACAAGCTTCTGCTGATAGCAGATATACTACAATTGTGCTACAAAACACATTTCTTAGAAAACCAAACAAAGGCAATAGGAAGGAATAGGCAAAGTTCATTTCTTCTTCGTTGTTGTTGTTTTTTCTTCCCTATTGCCCAGTTCTCAGTATTCATAAGGCCATTTGAGAAAGGGCACAATTCTGGAGATTTGTGTTCTGCTTATTTGGATGTCTCTTTTATGGTTCCCTTCCCTCACTTTACCTTTTCTACTATGGCTTGTGCTCACTCATGATATGAACAGTAATGTTGGCAACCGGCATTGCGAGAGCATCACCAAATATGTAAGTTATCCTTTCTGGAACAAGTTATAACAAGATTCTAAAACACAACTGTAATTCTCAAAGGATTTAGTTAGTGCAGGTGCAATCTTACCAGGTGAGATACTTTGTATATTTGTCCCCTCCAAATCTCATGTTGAAATTTGATCCCCAGTATTGAGGAGGGGCCCGGAGGCAGGTGTTTGTCATGGGGGAACGATCCTTCATGAAAGCCTTGGTGCCTTTCTCATGGGACTGAGTGAGTTCTTACTCTTAGTTTCCAAAAGGGTTAGTTGTTAAAAAGAACGTGGCACCTCCTCATTTTTCTCTCTTGCCCCCTTTCATGCCATGTGACACACCGGCTCCCCTTGCCTTCCAACAGGAGTAAAAGCTTCTGGAGGCCCTCGCCAGAAGCTGAGCACGTACCAGCACCACGTTGTACAGCCTGCAGAAGCGTGAGCCAAATATACCTCTTTCTTTAAAAATTACCCCGTCTCAGGTGCTTTTTTATGGCAACACAAAACAGACTAATACACCTGGGAAGACTGAGACGCTGCATTCGAAGAGTTCTGGGTCTTTCTCCAAGGAACCGTTGGACTCCACTTGCTAAGTTTGTAGGGACACTAACAGTGGCAATGGGGTAACATTGCTAAAAATGGGACCCTAAATTCAGCACCTAACCTAATCAACCCTCAATCAAACAAGTTTCCTTCTTTTCTCTATGAGAAGGGAAGTGAGTTTGGCTAAGCAAAGATTGAGGTGGGATGGGTGGAGGCAGGAGAGAAGGAGACAAAGGGATCATGAGTGCATGAGTGCATGGAGACAAAGGGATCATGAGTGCATGCAGTTTGCTCCCACAGTCTGCACTTTTCTCTCTTCCACTCTCTCTCCTTTGACCTGGTCATCCCCCTCTTTTTCCCTCCAGATTCATAGCTGGGGAGAAGGGCTTGCTAGAGAAATATGGCTGAGTTTTGCTGCTACAAGAAAGAATACATTTAGTTTCCAACTGAGACTTTCTGGATATTTTTCAAGAAATTCAAGGAAAAAAGGAAAGAAAGAAAAGAGAATGTAAAAGAACAAGTGCTTCAGGTCTTAGTTTCTTAATTCCCCATAAAGAAATCTAATCAACTGAGGCTTCCTCAAATGGGTGAGTAGCTTGGATTTCGCCTGAGCTAATTACCTATTGACATGTATGTGCCAAGATCTATGGGTGGGCATAATATCAGAGCACAGGAGATTCAAATCAACTATATTTTGTATTATTTTTCTGTGGTCTTTAATATCTAAAGGTTTAAATCAAATTCATGGATCCTTGAACAAAAGAATAAATCAACAAGGAAAATAAATGCACTTCAAAAGTGCAAAATAAAAAGGAGCATGCTGTTTGCTTTACATCATTTTATTAATTTGAGTAGTCAACATTTACTGAAAACCCACTGGGTACAGGATGTAACAGACATGTAGAAAAATAAGAAAAGATACAGGAAGTATTTTTTTCTGACTGCAAAAATCCAACTAATTTAGTCTAAGGAAGACACTAACTAAAGACATATGAGAACAGCTGAGAATACAAATAATGGAAACATGACAATGTCCACTAAGGACACTAAGGACACATCAGTTTCAGTCAGAGTGTGGAAGGGCGGGCTCACTGAGTATGCCCTCAGACCTTGGGAAGCGTGTGTGTTGCGATGAAGTATTCTACCTGGGGATGCTGTGGCATCTCTCTGGAAAAATCAGGCCAACAGCAGACCTGCCATCTCTTAGTCACTGTAGGAGTACCCAAGCAGATAAATGTGGTAACTTTGGAGGGTTGGCTCCTTACCAAAAATCCCTGCTTTTATTTTATTTTATTTTATTTTTGAGACAGGGTCTCACTCTGTTGCCAGGCTGGAGTGCAGTGGCATAATCAGAGCTCATGGCAGCCTCGACCTCCCAGGCTCAAGTGATTCTCCTGCCTCAGCCTCTCGAGTAGCTGGGACTACAGGGGTGTCCCACCATGCCTGGCTAGTTATTAAATTTTTTTGTAGGATGAAGTCTCGCTGTGTGCCCAGGCTTGTCTTAAACTCCTGGGCTCAAGCAATCCTCCTGCCTTGGCCTCCCAAAATGCTGGGATTACAGGTGTGATTCACTGCACCTGCCCCTGATATTATTTAATGAGAGATGGCCATTTGGAGATTTATGCCACATGATTTGTGTCTATGTAAGCTCAGGATTCTTTATCTCCCTTAAAGTTAGAAGAAGCAGGCATGGCACATGGCTGTGAAGACATCATAGGTAGCACTCAGGCCGTCCGTTTGGCCAGCTTACCGCTTTATGGATTTCATGTGAAAGCAAGTCTCCACTCTGGAACAAGGGTTTATTGCCTGACTTTCCAGGGGAGTATACTCTGCTTTCCACAGCCTCCTTTTCTGTGCTTCCTGCTCACAGAAATCGAAAGCACTACTCAAGAATCTGCTCAAGAACTCTGTGTCTCTGGCCAGGCATGATGTGGCTCATGACTATAATTCCAGCACTTTGGGAGACCAAGGCGGGCAGATCACTTGAGCTCATGAGTTCAAGACCATTCTAGGCAACATGGCAAAACCCTATCTATCAAAAAAAAAAAAAAAAAAAAAAAAAAAAAAAAAAGGTTAGCCAGGTGGGGTGGCATGTGCCTATAGTCCCAGCTACTTGGGAGGCTGAGGTGGGAGGTTGACTTGAGCCCAGGAGGCGAGGTTGCAGTGCCATTGCACTTCAGCCTGGGCGACAGAGACAGACAGAGAACTCTGTGTTTTGCATGAGCAACGCTGCTGGGTGGCACCAAACTCCCTTCTGTCTGTTTGGGAGTATTCCTAGGCTTCTCAGGAAACTGTCGGGTTTAGCCACTGTGCTTGTGAGTGATGTGCTTCCAAGCCCACTTAGTGGCTCAGAACGGTGCATCACAGACCACCTGTGGGGAGGGACTATTTTGTCTTCAGTCCATCATTGATCCATATTTTTAAAAATACAATAAAATAAACTACTAAAAAATGAAATAAAAGTAATGGCATATAAACACAAGCTCAATTCTTTTACTAGATTCAAGAGACAAAACTTACTCTGTCCAATTGCCATAAAAGTTGTAGCAGGCCAGGCGCGGCTGCTCAAGCCTGTAATCCCAGCACTTGGGAGGCCGAGACGGTGGATCACGAGGTCAGGAGATCGAGACCATCTGGCCTTAATACAAGTGAAACCCGTCTCTACTAAAAAATACAAAAAACTAGCCGGGCGACGAGGCGGGCGCCTGTAGTCCAGCTACTCGGGAGGCTGAGACAGGAGAATGGCGTGAACCCGGGAGGCGGAGCTTGCAGGAGCTGAGAGCCGGCCCACTGCACATCCAGCCTGGTGGCCAGAGCGAAGACTCCGTCTCAAACAATAAAAAAAAAAAAAAATAAAAAAAAAAAAAAAAAAAGTTGTAATTGCTTATTTTGTTCTGTACTTATCTCATTGCAGAATTTCTACAGTTCGTAGAATAGAGCAGGAACTGGTCTCCTGACTATAGTTTAAGCACTGGCCTAAAAGATGATGGGCTGTGCATTAGTTTCAAAGTGGAAGCCCATCACCCAGATTGTTGGAGGGTTGAGGAGCAGATCCTCTTTCATTAATTCCATGTTGTCATTTGTTCTGACTCAAGTCAGAGCTAGACAATTTGCAATCAGTATTTGTCCCTGGAAGCCAGTTGCCACTCCTCTTTGACTCCCAGCTGAGATACAAGTTCCTCCTGCCCACTCCTATAGAACTATTTATGTATCCTCTTATCTCTTTTGCCAAGCTTCAAGGTCTCACTCAATACTGCTTAATACACGTGGGGAGGCAGAATGAAGGAACGCCAGTTACATGTGCTGGAAAATAAGCAGACACTTTACCCACTAGATTTACAAGCATTGCTGGGAATGTCCGAAGGAATTTTGGTTTCATCATTGTCTTACCAGGAGAAAGAACTGCTGAGAAAATACGAGAGAGGAAAAGATAAATATACTTGTATTAGTTCATTTTCACACTGCTGATAAAGACATACCTGAGACTGGGTAATTTGTAAAGAAAAAGAGGTTTAATGGACTCACAATTCCACATGGCTGGGGAGGCCTCACTACATGGCAGAAGGTGAGAAGTAGGAATGGCATGTCTTGTGTGCAGGGAAACTGCCCTTTATAGAACCATTAGATCTCGTGAGACTTTTTCACCACCATGAGAACAGTATGGGGGAAACCTCCCCCACGATTCAATTATCTCCCCCTTCGTCCCTCCCACAACATGTGGGAATTATGGGAGCTACAATTCAAGATGAGATTTGGGTGGGGACTCGGCCAAACCATATCAATACTTTTTCTTCACTAGATCCGGCACAGTAAAGGCCTGTAGGGCATGCTCATGATGGAAAGAAACTGTGAGATGAGGAGGATCTGGAGATGCCCTGCCATCAGGGAAAGAGTGCCAACTGAAGTCCCAGGCCTGGCTCTGAGCTTTGTCCGGGAGATCCTGTCTGCCTGCTTACTCCGCCCAATCACACTTTTATCATGGGTGGATAATAATGCCTCCCTTCTTCACCTGTCCAAGTTGTGTTTACCCAGGCCTTCTCTGTTTACATGCCACTTTCCCAGAATGGCCTGACGTCCTGTTCTTCCTGCTCTCTCATAAGCACTCCGCCTTTTCCTGCGATGGCACTTATAAGTTGTCTTAATATTTTTATACACGGTCACTTTTCTTTTACACCATTCTTTAAGCTTCATGAGAGCAGGGATCGTGCCTGTCTTATTCATTCCTGTGTAGTCCATGCCTTGGCACAGTGTCTGGAATAAAGGCAGTACATAGCTGTATTGGTGACAGTACTTGCCATCGCCTTTGTTTTGCTTTTTTCTTCTTCCAATTCTTGCCTGTAACCTTTGTACTGAGTGAATTGGGTTTGACAGGGTGGGATCAAAGCCACTTTAGTTTCATTGTCCCTCCCAACCTACTCTGTGGGCTGCATCTTTTCCTTCCTGAGGATATAATTTCAGGCAGGTCCTATCGCTTGCAAAGACAGTTGTAGGCCATAAAAAGTCACTTTCAATGGCAAGAACTGACTTATATTAGTAACTAAGGCATGGCCAGTGAAACAATCAAAACTCCTGGGTCGGGCGCACAGGTTGTGGCAGTCTGCAGGTGCAGCAGCCGCTGCACTCAGCATGGGCCCACCCTGCTGGGCAGTAGGAGGAAAGGGCACCCTGTCTGGGGTCCTCTTTTCTCAGGTGCCCTGCTGCGGGCATTCCTGAGCTGTAGGCCTTTGTGAGCACATCCAGCCACTGGGGATTCATCACCCCTTCTCCTGTGTGGCAGATTTGTGTGAAACTCTGTCCTCAAAACTCATGCCTGCAGTGATGCCTGAAAGGTCCTGGCTCAGCTCCCCGTGAGGAGGAAGCAGTCCCTCCCCATCCCAGTGAGGGAAGTGCTGGGCATGTCCCAGTAACCCAGCGACCCTCCCCACACTTTACCCATCCAGGTCTTCTACAGGCCAGAGTTGGTGTTTGTCAGTGCCAGGAAAACACTCACAGTCTCTTCCCATGTGCTCGGATGAGTCCAGCATATTCTGCCCAGGGAGGACCAGGCCAGACAAAGATCCACCCTAACCCTGAATCTTCTTGACTTTAGGTGCATGAGAAAAATGTGTGAAAGTGAGGCAGAGGGAACCCCTTGGTGACACCGGTTGCTCTTTTTACTGAGGGCACCAATGGCTTTCTAGGAAACACATTTGATGAACTTTTTTAGGCTTTGCATTTTTTCTTCTTTGCAACTTTTGGCACTGCCAACCATTCCTTCCCTGAAGCCCTCTTGCTTAGTTTCTGTGGCTTCTATCGTTTCTTTCTTTCTTTTTGAAATGTAGTCTCACTCTTGTTGCCCAGGTTGGAGTACAGTGGCATGATCCCAGCTCACTGCAACCTCTGCCTCCCAGGTTCGAGTGATTCTCCTGCCTCAGCCTCCTGAGTAGCTGAGATTACAGGTGCCTGCCACCACACCTGGCTAATTTTTGTAGTTTTAGTGGAGACGGGGTTTCTCCATGTTGGCCAGGCTGGTCTCGAACTCCCGACCTCAGGTGATCTGCCCGCCTCGGCTTCCCAAAGTGCTGGGATTACAGGTGTGAGCCACCGCACCCAGCCACTTCTATCATTTCTTCACTGTCCTCATCCCCATCTCTTACCACTCCCCTGTCAGGCCCCTCAAAGCCCTGTCTTCTACTAACTGCTCCTTATGTCAGCATCCTAAGTTGTGGGCTCAGTCTCTTTCACTCCATAATTAATAATTTCTTTCATGCATTGATTGATTCACTCATTTGTTCATCATCTGACTGTGTACATGAAGACCTGAAGCAAATTCTTTGAATTCAAAACTCAGCTTTGAGGTCATTTCCTAAGTGGAGCCTTCTCTCAGCTCCAGAGTCCAGCTCAGTTTAGCCTTATCCTTGCAGTCACTAATACTCAGTGATCCTGGGACTTATCACCGCCCTGGAACTTTCCTCACTGTTGTAGTTATTTTCTGAGACTTCCACACTAGACTCTGAGCCCCTGGAGACAGTGACTGTGTTCCAGCAATTTTTGTAGCCCCATAATACCCAGAAAATAGTCTATTGGTATTTATTGGATAAATTAAAATACTTTGGCCAGGCACGGTGGCTCACACTTGTAATCCCAGCACTTTGGGAGGCTGAGCTGGGAGGATTGCTTGAGGCCAGGATTTCAAGACCAGCCTGGGCAACATAGTAAGACTCTGGCTCTACAAAAGAAAAAAAAAATGCAATACTTTGTAAGCTATTTTACTGAGCATGATTAATATTCTATAATTATATATAACCTTATCTCTAAATTGCAAAACTGCTTGGAAGAAAGAACACTGAAGATCTAATAACTGCTCCTCTCCTAAGGACAGGCTTGCGTGGATGGAGAGGAGGGTATCTTTTCTTTGTGCATCTTCTTTTTTTTTCTTTTGAGATGGAGTCTCGCTTCATTGCCCAGGCAGGAGTGCAGTGGCACGATCTCAGCTCACTGCAACTTCCACCTCCCAAGTTCAAGAGATTCTCCTGTCTCAGCCTCCCGAGTAGCTGGGATTACAGACATCCACCACAATGCCTGGCTAAATTTGCATTTTTTTAGTAGAGTCAGGGTTTCGCCAAGTTGGCCAGGATGGTCTCAAACTCCTCATCTCAGGTTATCCAGCTTGGGATTACAGGCATGAGCCACCATGCTCGGCCTCTTTGTGCATCTTCTTCTTTTTTTTTTTTTTTTTTTTTTTTTTTTTTGAGTTGGAGTCTCACTCTGTCACCCAAGCTAGAGTGCAAGGGCATAATCTCAGCTCACTGAAACTTCCACCACCTGAGATCAAGCGATTCTCCTGTCTCAGCCTCCCGAGTAGTTGGGGTTACAGGTGCCCACCACCATGCCCAGCTAATTTTTGTATTTTTAGTAGAGACAGGGCTTCACCATGTTGGCCAGGCTGGTCTTGAATTCCTGACCTCAGGTGATCTGCCCACCTCACCCTCCCAAAGTGCTGGGATTACAGGCGTGAGCCACCAGGCCTGGCTTTTTCTTTTTTTGAGACAGAGTCTTGCTCTGTTGCCCAGGCTGGAGTGCAGTGGCACAATCTCGGCTCACTGCAACTTGTGCCTCCTGGGTTCAAGCAATTCTCCTGTCTCAGCCTCCCAAGTAGCTGGGATTACAGGCACCCACCACCACATCCAGCTAATTTTTCTACTTTTAGTAGAGATAGGGTTTCACCATGTTGGCCAGGCTGGTCTTGAACTCTGGACCTCGTGATCCGCCTGCCTTGGCCTCCCAAAGTGCTGGGATTACAGATGTGAGCCACCACGTCTGGCCTTTGTACATCTTCTAAGCAGCCTTGTCCTTGTTTTGCCAGACTGTGTGGTAGGACACATGGAAGAACAGAGGTTCCACCACAGACATGTGCAAAACCTGTCTTTGCCACTTACTAAGTCACTTGACCCCTCTGAGATTCAATTTCTATAAAACAATGTTAAGAATTATCCCCAGCTATTCAAGGTATCCTTGTGGAGTTTATAAATGATGGGGGTAAAGCACTTAAATTCCAACTAGGACTTATCCATCAATAAATATTAGCAATTTATACTGAATTTCATGCAATCTAAGAATTCATCAGTGTCTTAGTCTACTTTGTGAAGCTATAACAGAATACCGCAGGCTGGATAATTTATAATAGACAGAAACGTATTGGCTTATGGTTCTGGAGGCTGGAAAGTCCAAAATTGAAGGTTCAGCGTCTGGCAGGGGCATTCTTGCTGTATAACTCCATGGCACAAAGGCAAAGGGAGGAAGAGAGAGAGAGAGACAAAGAGAGAGAGGGAGAAAGGAATAGAGGTGTTTAACTTGTCTTTTTATTTATTTATTTTGAGACAGGGTCTCACTCTGTCACCCAGGCTGGAGTGCAGTGGTACAACCATGGCTCACTGAAGCCTCAACTTCCTGGGCTCAAGTCATACTCCTGCTTCAGCCTCCTGAGTAGCTGGGACCACAAGCATGTGCCACCATGCCCTATTAATGTTTTTGATCTGTTGTAGAGGTGGGGTTTCGCCATGTTGCCCAGGCTAGTCTTGAACTCTGGGGCTCAAGCAGTCCTCCCACCTTGGCCCCCCAAAGTGCTCGGATTACAGGCATGAGCCACCATGTGTGACCTAACTTGTCCTTTCATCAGAAACCCACTCCCACATTAACATTAATCTATTTATATGGCCAGAGACTTCATGGCCTAATCACCTCTTAAAGGTTCCACCTCTTAATACTATTACAAAGGAAATTAAATAACACCATGAGTTTAGGTAAGAGACAAACATTTAAACCCTAACAATCAGGTTAAAAAAAAAATTCTTTATGCTGTAGGCCACTAAGAGAAATTTGCTACTGAAAGATCTGTTTTTATTTCGGAAATGCTAAAGTATGAAGAGAGCACATTTAGAAAAAAGAAAATACAGTATCCTTGTTGCGATGGTCTGAATGTTTACATCACCATGCCCCCCAAATATATATGGTGAAATCCTACGCTGCTAAGGTGATGGTGTTAGGAGTGGGAACTTTGGGAGGTGATCAGGTCACGAAGGCTCTGATCTCATGATTGGGATTAGTGTTTTTATAAAAGAGGTCCAGAGAGCTGCCTTGTCCTTTCTGCCATGTCTTTGCTGTCACAGCAAGAAGGCACCATTTATAGCCAGGTGTAGTGACGTGTGCCTGTAGTTCCAGCTCCTCAGGAGGTTGAGGTGGGAGGATCGCTTGAACCCAGGAGGCGGTGTTTGCCGTAAGCCTTGATCACACCACTGCGCCCCCGCCTGGAGGACAGAGTGAGATCCTGCCTCAAAATAAACACGTAAGATTGTGGAGGATAAAGACTGGGCCGTGGGAGGTTATTGTGGGGACTCTAAGGTAGGAGACGTCCTGTGCTATATATAGTATTAGGATGCATGAAAGGCAAGCATCCTTTCCTCATTTCATTCATTACAGAAGCAAGGTGCTGAACCCTGCTGCATGCAGGGGAAGATGAAGAGACACTGTAATTAATGTGAACCATCTTCTCAGGAACAGACATTTGCAGAACTAAAGGGGAGCCAGAGCATTTCTGGGTAGGAACTCATTAAGACTAAGCTTCTCTGAAATGAGAATCACTAAGTACAAAACATCCCATGCAACTGGTAACTTCTGTTTTTTTTAGGCAATTAAAAATATCAAGAAGAAATTAATTTCCAATAGTTTTATTAATCCAATATTTTTAAGGCCAAACTTTCATATAAACGAGCAAAGTTCTGGACCCATTTTTAACTTGCCTCCCCACTTGGGCCATTCCATCAGAGCAAACCATAGCAGTGTGCGGGTCTCCTCTTTGGAAATGGAAACTGTGATATGTAAGAACACAATTTTAGATGGAAGTGCAAATCCTGCAGAAGGATCAGCTGACATAAAGATCAGCTGAAGTAACCAACTGAAAAAAAATCACAGGGCAAAAATATGTCTTTTAATAGAGAAGTGGGGACATTAGGCGAAAAAAAAAAAAAAAGGAACAAATGTCAAGGGCAGCTGGGTTGATGAGTATAGCAAATATAGCTGCTCTTACCTTTGGAGCCTGAAGTGCATACGTGGATGGAGCGTGAGTGGAAAATTAGGCTGGTGATTACAGTAGCCCCTGCTGAGTATTTACTCCACAGCAATATATAATAGGGTATGATTGGCATTGCCTATTAAGAGATGCTGGACTGTGATCAGAATGTCGATGCTCATCAAAATACAGTAAAACAAGGAGAGCAGTGATTACTTAAACCTGAAGTTACATTCTACAAGATGGCATTGCTTTTTAAAGTTCTTTATTCTGGCCTGGCGCAGAGGCTCAAACCTGTAATCCCAGCACTTTGGGAGGCAGAGGCAGGAGGATCACTTGAGTCCAGAAGTTCGAGACTAGCCTGGGCAACATAGGGAAATCTACAAATTATTTGTATCTCTACAAATAGTTAAAAAATCAGCCAGGTGTGGTGGTATGCACCTGTGGTCACAGCTACTTGGGAGGCTGGGCAAGAGGATCACCTAAGCCCAGGAGGTTGAGACTGCAGTGAGCTGTGATCACAACACTGCGCTCCAGCCTGGGAAACAGTGAGACCTGGTCTCAGAACAAACAAACAAACAAACAAACAAACAAAAATTCCTTATTCTGTTTGATCCTTCATAAAAACAAACAAACAAAAAAACCCACCACCACAGGTCATGCAAAATTAAGTTGCTATATAATAGCAGAACAAGCCTGAGCTTACTGTATAAAGGCCAATATTTAGAGATTTTTGTAAATTTCAGTGAAAATCACTGCAGAATATTATCTCTTCAGAAAGATATTTCTTTTTGCTAATGATTATCTGCCCTTCTCCATCTCATTCCTTCGAACCAGTGTTTCTGCACTGAGACAGAGTTGACTCACCATATCAACAAAGAAATGACTTCTAGGTTTCAACTAGGGCTTTCTATTCCAGAATGATTGATGATTCTGCAGTTACGGAATTTCTCTTTGAAGGTGAAGTTGAACCCACCCTCACATCTCTTTTGAATTTTTCAAAGCTTCCTGCATGTATTAGGGTGTAGGTAAGCCACTGATATAGTTTTGATATTTGTCCCCTCCAAATCTTACGTTGAAATGTGATCTCCAAAGTTGAGGGTGGGGCCTACTGGGAGGTGTTTGAGTCATGGGGGTCGATCCCTTGTGAATGACTTTGTACCCTGCCCAAAGTAATGAATTCATGTGAAAACTCATTACAAAGTAATGAGTTCGTGTGAGATGTGGTTGTTACAGGGACTGGAACTTTCCTCCTCCTTTGTTCCCCTTCTCACCATGTAACACATCTGCTCCCCCTTCACCTTCCACCAGGAGTAAAAGCTTCCTAAGGCCTATGAGAAGCTGAGCAGATGCTGATGCTATGCTTCTTGTATAGCCTGCAGAATCATGAGCCAAATAAATCTATCTTTACAAATTACCCAGCCCCAGGTGTTCGTTTATAGCAATGCAGAACAAATGAATACAACCACCAATCATTGTAACATATTCCTGGTAGTCTTCAAGGCCTTAATTCTACAGAATTGAATTTATTTTTTAAAAACCATACTTAATTTTTCCTTTACTTAGTATATACAGTATAGATACTTTCCCTTCAGGCCTAAGTGACAAATAACCTGTGTCACATTGTTTGTATGCTGTCATTCCTTTGAAATGGAAAAGGACCACTATAGGTGGTCCTGAGGTCCCACTAGTGACTTAGATGAGGTTGATTAAATTGCATTACAAATTAAATTATAGGCCAGGTGCTGTGGCTCACACCTGTAATTCCAGCACTTTGGGAGGCTGAGGTGGGTGGATTGCTTGAGCGCAGGAGTTTGAGACCAGCCTGGGCAATGTAGTGAAACCCCATCTTTATAAAAAATACAAAAATTAGCTGGGCATGGTGCTGTGCATGTGTAGTCCAAGCTACTCTGGAGGCCGACGTGGAAGGGTTGCTTGAGCCCAGAAGGTGGAGGTTGCAGTGTGCTGAGATGGCGCCACGGCACTCCAGCCTGGGTTACAGAGCTAGGTAAATTATAATTGTTCTCATAAGTGACTTTACTGTATTTTCTTATATTTGATATAAGAAGAAAAAAACGATTAGCTCAGAAGTCAATCAGCAAGGACACAACAGAGTACGGACCCCAGTCTTCAGATTTCACTCTGTTTCACACATGACCCACACTTACATGTAGATGCTCCATGTATGTGACATCCAGGCCTTCTAGCCCACTTGGAGAAATGTGAATTCTAGGACACTTTATGATATCAGTTCAAACTTCATGATAACCACTGTGTTGTAACGTTCTCATTTACCCAGTGAAGTTTGATGCTTTACACTGGAAGGTTAGGCAATTCCAAGCAGCCAAAAATTCTCTAGTAGTTACATACATCAGCTAAATGGAAATATGGCTTCACAAACCACAGATATCTGACTTTTAAAAAGTCATTCCTTAGAAACCATACCTACAACTTGCTTTTATAATTATTGTATCACATAGGTATAAATGATTCAGTACAGACTTGGATGTTTGATTTATGAATATTTGTGTTGGTGAAGCATGCCTGCACAGTCATCCAATGATTCAGTGTAACTTTGCTGACTGTAATGTTGGCTTGAACATTTCATGCAACTTTATTGGCCCATCTGCTCCAGAGTAGAGTCGTGGAACACTGTGCTCGCATTGCATGGCATGAATGCTCAACGGTGTTGTAAAACTTCAACATAAAACAGAAAAGTAGTAAAAGCAGTGACAAATACTTCTGTGTTTGTCACAACCTTATGAGCTAGTAACGAGCATTTAATAAACATCAGGCATAGGGTTATGCACAGTTCATGTACATACCTTGTGGGGTAGGTGTTATTACCACAGAAAACAGTGGTACAGACATTTAATCACACAGAACTGATCAGTGGAGGAGTCACAATCTGAACTCTGGTCAGTTTTACCACTGTGTAACTATTCATAATTACTGAAATCAATAAGGCTATTTATCACTTGAGTTGATTGAAGTTTGGATCTTCAAAATATGACTATTTTCTTCAGTAAACTTAAATTAGGTCAAAGTTAAGTTACTAATAGTCACAACAGAGACTATAACATGGACCTAAGCTTCTTAAATTTTTTATTTGCTTGTTTTCAGGATACCCAAAATGTTTGATTTCAGTCTTGAACAACTACATTAATAATATTTTCACTAAAGATAATTAATCTAGATTAATTGAATAAATCAGCTTGAATTAAAGCTCATCAATGTGCAACATTTAGATACCTAGTACAATTTTTTTTTTTATAAAGCAAATCATACTTAGATAAACACAGACCTGATTTGTCTTTGTAAATACTGGATTCTCTGCTATTGGCACAATATGAAACTGATCTGTGGAGGTGTGTTGCCTGCTGTAAATGACTAATAGTTTTTAAAAGTTTTCAGTAACCGGATTAACAAAGCACTGTTATTATGAGTTTGTCCTTTTGCCTCTCATTTTATTCTAGTGGATTGGGCTGTGCAACCAGGGCTTTTCTAAAGCACCTGGAAATTACATTGACTCTCCTCAGACCCTGGGTTTCTAATCTTAATTATTCCTCCCAACACTTGCTGATATCTATGTTGAAATTTTCAAACCCGTCTTGTGTTGAGGTTTTATAATAAATAATTCTTAACGGAATCACCCTCAACATCTAGGATGATCTTTTGGGGAAAACATATGTTTCAGCATGATCCCCTAAGATTTTCTCCAGGGTTACCTTTAGAGCCACTTGTTTAAAGATTCAAACACTTGATCAGTGTCACTATTCATATTTGTTAAAAAGAACTTTTATTATTGTTCATATGTAGACAAATAGCAGAACCAGTTTTCAATAAAAACATTTGTCAACACCATGGAGAGACAGGATGTCACTGAATGATTTTGCTAAACATATCTATGCAAAAAATTTCTCTTTCCTATTTCCTCACCAACACAAACTTGGCTTCAGGATTAGTTTTGAACTCAAGGACTTTGCGAGATTGCTTAAGTATAGAAGACTGTCATTAATACCTTTGCTTCAGAATAGTCCACCTAGACCACTCACAATCATATTCTAAAATGCAAGCATCTTGGTAATCATAAAGCAAAAATCATTAGTAGAAATACAAAACGAAAATAGAAAGGATTCAAAGCATATGACTACAGAAAATGATCAAACCATGAAGGAGGACAGCATGACAGGAAGAAAGAAATGAAGTATTTCCAAAACAACTAACAAAATGGCAGGAGCAAGTATTTACCTGTCAGTAAGCACCTTGAATGTAAATTTAAATTCTCCAACAAAAAGATACAGTGACTGAATGGATAAAACAAATAGAAAAACAAAAACAAAACAAGACCCAACTATAGACTGCCTACAAGACACTAACTTTTAAGGAAACAAATAGACTGGAAGTGATGGAATGGGAAGAGATATTTCATGCAAAAGAAACCCAATGAGAGTAGGGATACTTGTATCAGATAAAATAGACCTTAACTCAAAAACTATAAAAATAGATGAGGACATTATCTGATGATAAAAGGTCAATTCATCAAGCGGATATAACAATTGTAGATATATAAGCATCCAACATTAGAGCACCTAAACATGTAATACAAATACTAAAGGACCTGAAAGGAGAGTGGATCACAATGTAATAATAATAGAGGACTTCCACACCCCTTTTCACAATGGATAGATCATCCAGATGGAAAGTTAATAAGGAAACATTGGACTTAGACAACACTTTAGACCAAATAGATCTAACAGACATATGCAGAACATTCCATACAACAACAACAGATATACATTCTTCTCAAGTACATGAAACATTCTTCAAGATAAATCGTATTAGGGCACAAATCAAACCTTAGCAAATTTTAAAAGACTGAAATTATATCAAGTATTTTTTCTAACCATAATGGTATGAAACTAGAAATCAATGCCAGGAGTAATTTCAGAAAATTCACAAATGCATGGAAATTAAACAACATGTTCCCAAATAACTATTAAGTCAATGAAGAAATTAAAAAAAAAAATCTTGGTCTTGAGACAATCAAAAATGGAAACAACATACAGAAACTTCTGTGATACAGCAAAAGCAGGTCTAAGAGTAAAGTTTACAACAATAAATGCCTACATCAAAAAAGAAGATGGTTGCACACAGTGACTCATGCCTATAATCCCAGCACTTTGAGATGTTGAGGTGGGAGGATCACTTGGGCCCAGGAGTTTGAGATCAGCCTGGGCAACATAGGGAAACCCTATCTCTATAAAAATTTTTAAAAAGTTAGCTGAGTATGATGGCACACACTTGTGTTCCCGGCTACTCAGGAGGTTGAGGTGGGAGACTCACTTGAGCCCAGGAGGTACAGGCTGCAGTGAGCCATGATTGCACCACTGGTCTTCAGCCTGGGTGACAGAGCAAGACCCTGTCTCCAAACAACAATAACAAAAAACGCAAACAACCTAACATTACACCTGAAGGAACTACCTAGAACAAGAAAAAACTGAGCCCAAAGTTAGCAGAAGGAATGAAATAATAAAGAGCAGAAATAAATAAAATGGATACTAAAAAAATACAAAATATCAATGAAACAGAGGTGGTTTATTGAAAGGATAAAATTCACAAACCCTTAGGTAGACTAAGAAAAAAGAGAATACCCAAATAAATAAAATCAGAAATGAAAGAGGAGACATTACAACTGATATCCCAGAAATAAAAGATCATAGGAGACTACTATCAACAATTAGGTAACAATAAGTTAGGTAACTTAAAAGAAATGGATAAATTACTAGACATGTACATCCTAAAAAGACTAAATCATATAGAAATGGAAAATGTGGACAGACCAATAATCAGTATGGCGATTGAATCAGTAACAAAGTCTCCTACAAAAAAAAGGCTGGGACCTGATGACTTCATTGCTAAATTCTACAAAACATTTTAAGAACTAATACTAACTCTTCTCAAAGTTTTCCAAAAAAACGAAGAGGAGAAATTTAAAAAAAATTTTTTTTTGGACAGAGTCTCATTGTTGCCTAGGCTGGAGTGCAGTGGCAGATCATGACTCACTGCAGCCTGAAACTTTTAGGTTCAAGCAATCCTGCCACCTCAGCCTCAGTCAGCCTCCCAAGTAGACAGGACTTCAGGTGCATGCCACCATGCCTGGCTAAGTTTTTACTGTTTTAGAGATTGGGGTCTTGCTGTGTTTCCCAGGCTGGTCTCCATTCCTTGGCCTCAAGTGATCCTTCAGCCTCGGCCTCCCAAAGTGCTGGGATTACAGGCATAAGCCACTGCATGCAGCTGAGGAAGGCTATTTCAAAACTATTTTTATGAGGCCAGAATTACTTTGGTACCAAAGCCAAATAAGCATATTACAAAAAAAAAAAAAAAAAAAAGAAAACTGCAGGCCAATATCCTTGATGAACACAGAGGCAATAGCCCTAAACAAAATACTAGCAAACCAAATTCAACAACACATTAAAAAGATCATCATCATGATCATGTGGGATTTATCTCTGGCATGCAAGCATGGTTCAAGGTATGCTAATCAATAAATGTGATACATCATATTAACAGAATGAACAGCAAAAACCATACCATCACCTCATTACACACAGAAAAAGCATTTCCCAAAACTCAACATCTTTTCATAATAAAAACTGTCACCAAATTAGGTATAGAAGGAATGTGCCTCAACACAATAAAGACCATATATGAGAAGCCTACAGCTAACATTATACTCAGTGGAGAAAAAATTGAAAGTCTCTCCTCTAAGATCTGGAACAAGACAAGAATGCCCATTCTCACCACTTCTATTCAAAGTAGTATTGAAGTCCTTGCCAGAGCAATTAGGCAAGAGAAAGAAAGAAAAGGCATCCAAATATGAAAGAAAGAAGTAGAATTGTCATTGTTTGTTGGCAACATGATCTTCAACAAACTATCCAAAAAAGAAATCAATAGAATTATCTTTCAATAGCTACAAAAAATAAAATAAAACATTTAGGACTAAATTTAATCAAGAAAGTGAAAACCTGTACACTAAAAGTTATAAAACAATGAAAAAAAATTTTGAAGATGACAAATACAATGGAAAGATATCCCATATTCATGGATTAGAATATTGTTATTTTTTTTTTTTTTTTCTTTTCTTATTTTCTTTTTTTTTTTTTTTTTTTTTTCTTTTTTTTCTTTGAGACAGAGTCTCGCTCTGTTGCCCAAGCTAGAGTGCAGTGGCACGATCTCGGCTCGCTGCAAGCAAGCTCTGCCTCCTGGGTTCATGCTATTATTCTGTCTCAGCCTCCCGAGTAGCTAGGACTACAGGTGCCCACCACCACACCCGGCTAACTTTTTGTATTTTTAGTAGAGATGGGGTTTCACTGTGTTAGCCAGGATGGTCTTGATCTCCTGACCTCATGATCTGCCTGCCTTGGCCTCGCAAAGTGCTAGAATTACAGGCATGAGCCACCACGCCTGGCTGGATTAGAATATTGTTAAAGTGTCCATACTGCCTGAAGCAATCTGGAGATTCAATGCAATCCCTATCAAACTTCCAACGTTGTTTTTCTTAGAAACATAGAAAACGATGCTCAAATACAAATGGAAGTACAAAAAACCCTGAATAACCAGGGCAATTATGAGCAGAAAGAACAAAGCTGGAAGCATCACACTACCTGATTTCAAACTAGTATTTCAAACTATACTAAAGTGATAGTAGAGTCTGAGGAAGATGGCAGATAGGAGACAGAGCTAATGTGCGGCTACCACTTAAATGGACAGAACAGTGTGTGGCCACTCACAGCGTGAACTTTTGCTCGAAGAACCACCCCCGAAATGTACCAGGAAAACCAAAAGAAATCCTAGATCCTTTGAAAGAAGTGGCACACCACTGCAAATTCCACGAGAGAGGCGAAAAACTGTGAGTTCCCAAAGCATGAGAGGGAGAAAACCTGCTTCTGGACACACATCCCCCACTGGGGAATCTGAAAATCCAGATCATGGGAGAAGAATTTAATCTTACCTAGAGCTGATTTAGGGAGCCATGTGAAATATAAAAGTAGAAGCAGGGGCCGGGCGCGGTGGCTCAAGCCTGTAATCTCAGCACTTTGGGAGGCCGAGACGGGCGGATCACGAGGTCAGGAGATCGAAACCATCCTGG
Organism: Rhinopithecus bieti; assembly: GCF_001698545.2. Lineage (NCBI taxonomy): Eukaryota > Metazoa > Chordata > Mammalia > Primates > Cercopithecidae > Rhinopithecus > Rhinopithecus bieti. Next base: position 1,851,909 of record NW_016805524.1, on the reverse strand, counting down.
CTAACACAGTGAAACCCCGTCTCTACTAAAAAATATGAAAAACTAGCCGGGCGAGGTGGCGGGCGCCTGTAGTCCCAGCTATTCGGGAGGCTGACGCAGGAGAATGGCGTGAACCCGGGAGGCGGAGCTTGCAGTGAGCCGAGATCCGCCACTGCACTCCAGCCTGGGCGACAGAGCGAGACTCTGTCTCAAAAAAAAAAAAAAAAAAAAAAAAAAAAAGTAGAAGCAGCAGCGGGAAGAGTCTTGAAGGCACTCCCAGTCTCCAGCCGGAGCCCAGGGAAACCATCCCTGACTGTATTTCACAGGAACCCTCAGGAAAGGCAGCCAGCGGAATTAGGGAGGGGTCACAGGGTGAAAGAATCTTCCAACTGAAATTTGTAATAATTTTGACTGGACATGAATTTTCTTGAGCAGAATCCAATAAGTGAATGGGAACTGCTACAGATACGAGTGAAGGAGCTGCCTCTGACATTGGGGCAGATAGGGAGGGGCAAGACCTTAAAGCTGTGCTTCCTTTCTCAGCGGGGAAGTTTACAGCATGGGACAAGGTCTGACAGGGGTAATGTGGGAGTGAGACTGGCCTAGCCAACTGCCTGGGAGTTAGGTGGGGTCTTTTGCTACCTGCTATTCCCCACTTTCCTAGTAAGCTATATGGCACAGCAGAGGCAGCCATAATTCCCTCTGGAACATAACCCCATTGGCCTGAGAACCACTACCCATCTCCCACAGTGGCCATTGCAAGCCCCTCCCAAGGACAGTCTGAGCTCAGACCCACCTAACCTTGCCCCCACCTGATGATATTTCTCTACCTGCCCTGGTAGCCAAACATAAGATATAAAGTCTTGGGAGCTTTTTATGGCCCTGCACATCACCTGAGAAACCAGAATACTTACCCTGGCCAACTTAGGGCAAGATTGTATCTCCCTACTACTACTGAAGCTGGTGCTCTCTAGACAGTGCCACATACTGGCTAGAGGCCAACGAACTCAGGTCATTAGAGCAACTCATGACAGAATAACCCTGCTCCCAGGCAGCAGGGAGAAAACAACAGCTAATTGTGCTACAACATCCTGGCTAACCAGGTGTCCTGAGTCTGTCCATGTGACAACTTCACTGCTAGCATAACCAGCATTTGAGAAAGCCAGCATACTAAACATGTCTACCATCAAAGACTCTCAGAGTCTTCTTCACTCCCCTGCCACCTCCTTCAGAGCGAGTACTGGTATTCACAGCTAAAGACCCAAAGATGGATCATATCACAGGACTCTTTGCAGCCATTCCCCAGCACCAGCCTGGAGCCTGGTAGCCCTGCTGGTGGTGGCTAGACCCAGAAGAGCAATAACAATTACTTCAGTCAGGCTCTCAGGAAGCCCCATTCCTAGGGGATGGGGGGGAGCATCAGGGGATAACCCTATGGGACAAAATAATCTGAAGTAGGCCTTGAGTTCCAGAGCTTTCCACTAATATTTTAGTGGAATATTTAGTAGACAATAGACTATTGTCTACCCAAATGAGAAGGAACCATAAAAGTAATTCTGGTAATATGACAAAACAGGGTTCTATAACATCCCCAAAAGATCACACTAGCTCATCAGCAATGGATCCAAACCAGGAAGAAATCTCAGAATTGCCAGATAAAGAATTCAGAAGGTTGATTATTAAGCTACTCAAGGTGATACCAGAGACAAGTGAAAACTAAAAGAAATGTAAAAAACAATATAGGATATGGATGAAAAAGTCTCCAGAGAAATAGATTTCATGAAGAAAATACAATCACAGCTTCTGGAAATGAAAGCCACACTTAGAGAAATACAAAATGCACTGGAAAGTTTCAACAATAGACTAGAACAAGTAGAAGAAAGAATTTCAGAGCTTGAAGACAAGGTTTTCAAATTAACCCAATCAGACAAAGACAAAGAAAAAAGAATCTAAAAAAATGAATCAAGCCTCCAAGATATTTGGGATTATGTTAAATGGCCAAACCTAAGAATAATTGGTGTTCCTGAGAAGAAGAGAAATCTAAAAGTTTGGAAAACTTATTTGAGGCATTAATTGTGGAAAACTTCCCTGACCTTGCTAGAGATCTAGACATCCAAATACAAGAAGTTCAAAGAACACCTGAGAAGTTCATCACAAAAAGATCATCACCTAGGCACATAGTCATCAGGTTATCTAAAGCCAAGACGAAGGCAAAAATCTTAAGAGCTGTGAGACAAACGTATCAGGTAATCTATAAAGTTACAGGAAAACTTTAACAGCAGGTTTCTCAGCAGAAACCTTACAAGCTAGAAGGGATTGGGGTCTATCTTTAGCCTCCTGAAACAGAATAATTGTCAGTCAAGAACTTTGTATCCAGCAAAAATAAGCTTCATAAGTCAAGAAAAGATAGTCTTTCAGACAAACAAATGCTGAGAGGACTTGCCACTGCCAAGCCAGCACTACAATAAATGCTAAAAGGAGTTATAAATCTTGAAACAAAACCTTGAAATACACCAAAATAGAACCTCATTAAAGCATAAATGCCAGAGGGCCTATAAAACAATAACACAATGAAAGAAAACCAAGATATTTAGGCAACAAATAGAGTAGTACCTCACATCTCAATATTAACATTGAATGTAAAAGGCCTAAATGCTCTAGTTAAAAGATACAGAATGGTGGAATGGATAAAAATTCACCAACCAAGTATTTGCTGTCTTTGAGAGACTCATCTAACAACTAAGGACTCACATAAACTTAAGTAAAGGGGTGGAAAAAGATATTCCAGGCAAATGGAAACCAAAAGCAATCAGGAGTAGCTATTTTTGTATCAGACAAAAGACTTTAAAGGAACAACAGTTTAAAAGGACAAAGAGGGACATTATATAATGATAAAAGGATTAGTCCAACAGAAAAATATCATAATCCTACATATATATGTACCAATACTAGAGCTCCCAAATTTATAAAACAATTACTACTAGACCTAAGAAATGAGATAGACAGCAATACAATAATAGTGGGGGACTTTAGTACTCCACTGACAGCACGAGACAGATCATCAAGATATAAGTCAACAAAGAAACAATGAACTTAAAGTATACCCCAGAATGGACTTAACTGATATTTATAGAACATTCTATCCAATAACTGCAGACTATACATACATTCATCAGCACACGCTCTTTTCATGAGCACATGGAACATTCTCCAAGATAGACCATTTGATAGGCCACAAAACAAGTCTCAGTAAATTTAAGAAAATCAAAATTATATCAAGTATCTTTTCAGACTACAGTGGAATAAAACTGGAAGTTAACTCCAAAAAGAGCACTCAAAACTATACAATACATGGAAATTAAATAATCTGCTCTTGAATGATCTTTGGGCCAACAATGAAATCAAGATGAAAATTAAAAATTTATTTGAACTGAAAAATAACAGTGTTACAACTTATCAAAACCTCTAGGACACAGCCAAAGCAATGCTAAGAGCAAAGCTCATTGCCCTAAATGCCGACATCAAAAAGTCTGAAAGAGCACAAATAGGCAATCTAAGTCATACCTCAGGGAACTAGAGAAACAAGAAAAAACTAAACCCAAGCCTGGCAGAAGAAAGTAAACACCAAAAATTAGAGCAGAAGTAAATAAAATTGAAACAACAACAACAACAAAAAACATAAATGCAACAAAAGCTGTTTTTTTAAAAAGATAAATATCAATAGACCATTAGGGAGATTAACCAAGAAAAGAATATCCAAATAGGCTCAATTAGAAATGAAACAGGAGTTATTACAACCGATATCACAGAAATACAAACGATCACTCAAGGCTACTATTAACATCTTTATGCACACAAACTAGAACATCTAGAGGAGATGGATAAATTCCTGGAAATATACAACCCTCCTAGATTAAATCAGGAAGAAATAGAAATTCTGAACAGACCAATAACAAGTAGTGAGATTGAAACAGTAGTAAAATAAATTGCCAAAAAAAAAAAAGTTCAGGAACAGACGGATTCACAGCTGAATCCTATCAGACATTCCAAGAAGAATTGGTACCAATCTTACTGAAACTATTCTAAAAGATAGTGAAAGAGGGAATCCTCTCTAAATCACTCTATGAAGCCAGTGTCAGCCAAATACCAAAACTAGTAAAGGACATAACAAAAAAAGAAAACTACAGACCAATATCTTTGATGAACATAGATGGAAAAATCCTCAACAAAATACTAGCTAACTGAATCCAACAGCATATCAAAAAGATAATACACCATGATCAAGTGGGTTTCATACCAGGGATGCAGGGATGGTTTAACATCCACAAATCAATAATTTTGACATATCACATAAACAATTAAAAACAAAAATCCTATGATCATCTCAATGGATACAAAAAAGCATTTGACAAAATCCAGTATCCTTTTATGATTAAAACTCTCAGCAAGATTGACAGAGGAGGGACATACGTCAAGGTGATAACGACAATCTATGACAGACCCACAGCCAACATTATACTGAATGGGGAAAAGTTGAAAGCATTTCCCCTGAGAACTAGACCAAGACAAAGATGCCCACTTTCATCATTACTATTCAATATAGTACTGGAAGTCTAGCCAGAGCAATCTGACAAGAGAAAGAAATAAAGGGCATCCAAGGCAGTAAAGAGAAATTAAAACTGTTGCTGTTTAACGATGATATGATCATGTGCCCAGAAAACTCTAAAGACTCATCCAAAAAGCTCCTAGATCTGATAATGAATTCAGTAAAATCTCAGGATACAAAATCAACTGCACAAACCAGTAGTACTGCTATATACCAACAATGACCAAGCTGAGAATCAAATCAAGAACTGAATCCCTTTTTATGACAGCTGCAAAACAAACAAACAAACCCCCAAAACTTAGGAATATACCTAACCAAGGAGGTAAAAGACCTCTATAAGGAAAACTACAAAACATTGCTGAAAGAAATCATGGATGACACAAACAAATGGAAACACATTTCATGCTCATGGATGGGTAGAATCAATATTGGGAAAATGACCAAACTGCCAAAAGCAATCTACAGATTCAACACAATTCCCATCAAAATACCATCATCATTCTTCACAGAACTAGAAAAAACAATCCTAAAATTCATATGGATCCATAATAAGAGCTCATATAGCCAATGCAAGACTAAGCAAAAGAACAAATCTGGAGGTATCACATTACCCAACTTCAAACTAGGCTATAGTTACCAAAACAGCAAGGTCATGATATAAAATAGGCACACAGACCAGTGGAACAGAATAGAGAATCCAGAAATAAAGCCAGATACTTATAGCCAACTTATCTGAAACAAAGCAAACAAAACATAAAGTAGGGAAAGGACACCCTATTCAACAAATGGTGCTGGGATGATTGGCAAGCCACATGTAGAATGAAACTGGATCCCCATCTCTCACTTTATACAAAAATCAACTCAAGATGGATCAAAGACTTAAATCTAAGACCTGAAACCATAAAAATTCTAGAAGATAACTTCAAAAAAACCCNGATGACACAAACAAATGGAAACACATTTCATGCTCATGGATGGGTAGAATCAATATTGGGAAAATGACCAAACTGCCAAAAGCAATCTACAGATTCAACACAATTCCCATCAAAATACCATCATCATTCTTCACAGAACTAGAAAAAACAATCCTAAAATTCATATGGATCCATAATAAGAGCTCATATAGCCAATGCAAGACTAAGCAAAAAGAACAAATCTGGAGGTATCACATTACCCAACTTCAAACTAGGCTATAGTTACCAAAACAGCAAGGTCATGATATAAAAATAGGCACACAGACCAGTGGAACAGAATAGAGAATCCAGAAATAAAGCCAGATACTTATAGCCAACTTATCTGAAACAAAGCAAACAAAACATAAAGTAGGGAAAGGACACCCTATTCAACAAATGGTGCTGGGATGATTGGCAAGCCACATGTAGAATGAAACTGGATCCCCATCTCTCACTTTATACAAAATCAACTCAAGATGGATCAAAGACTTAAATCTAAGACCTGAAACCATAAAAATTCTAGAAGATAACATTAGAAAAACTCTTCTAGACATTGGCTTAGGCAAAGAGTTCATGACCAAGAACCCAAAAGCGAATGCAACAAAGAAAAAACAAGTAGACGGGACCTAATTAAACTAAAAAGCTTCTGCACAGCAAAAGAAATAATCAGAGTAAACAGACAACCCACAGAGTAGGAGAAAATATTCACAAACTATGTATCCAAGAAAGGACTAATAACCAGATCTACAAGGAATTCAAACAAATCAGTAAGAAAAAAAACAAATAATCCCATCAAAAAGTGCGCAAAGGACATGAATAGAAAATTCTCAAAAGAAGATATATGAACAGCCAATGATGAAAAAATCCCCAACTTCACTGATTGTTAGGGAAATACAAATTAAAACCACAATGAGATACCACCTCCCTCCTGCAAGAATGGCCATTGTTAAAAAAAAAAAAAAAGATATTAACATGGATGTTGTCAAAGGGAACTTTTAAACTGCTGGTGTGAATGTAAACCGTACAACCGCTATAGAAAACAGTATGGAGATTCCTTAAAAAACTAAAAGTAAAACTACCATTTGATTCAGCAGTCCTTCCACTTGGTATCTGCCCAGAGGAAAAGAAGTCATTATATGAAAAAGACACTTGCACACGCATGTTTATAGCAACACAATTTGCAATTGCAAAAATATGGAAACAGCCTAAATGCCCATCAACCAACACCTTGATAAGGAAAATGTGGTATATTTATACCATGGACTACTACTCAGCCACAAAAAGGAATAAAATAATGGCATTTGCAGCAACATGGATGGAGCTGGAGACCATTTTTCTAAGTGAAGTAACTCAGGAATGGAAAACCAAATATCGTATGTTTTCACTTATAAGTGGGAACTAAGCTATGAGGATGTAAAGGCGTAAGAATGACATAATGGATTTTGGGGACTCGGGGAAGGATAGGAGGGAATTGAGGGATAAAAAAACTACACATTGGGTACGCTGTACACTGCTCACGTGGGAAGTGCACCAAAATTTCAGAAATCACCACCAAATAACTGATCCACGTAACCCAAACCATCTGTCCCCCAAAAACTATTGAAAAAAAAAAGTTAGTAATCACACTTGTAATCCCAGCACTTTGGGATACTGAGGCAGGAGCATTGCTCAAGGCCAGGAGTTTGACACCAGCTTGGGCAATATAGTGAGACCCCTGGCTCCCTGTGTATATATTTTAAAAAACAAAAGTATACATGGTACTTGCAAAACAAACAAAAACAAAATGTAACAAAGAAACGAAAACACCAAGTACATATGAAACAGAAGAGAGAGCCCATAAATGAACCCAGGTATGCACATGGTTAATTGCTTTTCCACAAAGATGCCAAGAATATACAATGGGAAAAGAATAGTCTCTTCAATAAATGGTGATAGTAAAACTAGATACATGCAGAATGAAATTGGACCTTCGTCTTCCCTATATGCAAAAATCAACTCAAAAATAGATTAAGGTCTTAAATGTAAGACCAGAAACTGTAACACTACTAAAGGAAACATAATGGAAAAACTGCCAATTGAAACCACAATATGATGTCATCTTACACCTATCACAATGGCTATCATAACAAAGACCAAAGATAACAGATGTGGGCAAGGATATGGAGAAAAGGGAACCAATATACACTGTTAAGAATGTAAATTAGCACAGCCATTAAGGAAAACTGAATTGAAGTTCTTCAAAAAACTAAAAATAGAATTACCATATGATCCAGCAATCCCACTTCTGGGAATTCAACCCAAAGATTTGAAATCAGTGTGTCGAAGAGATGTTTGCAGCCCTGAGTTCACTGTAGCACTATATTCACAATAGCCAAGTTACAGAATCAACCTAAGGTCTGCTCTATCAGCAGATGAATGGCTAAAGAAAATGTGGAAAATGGAGTATATACACACAATGGAATACTATTCAGCCTTTAAAAAAAATTCTGTCATTTGTGACAACATGGATGAAACTGAAGAATATTTTGCTCTGTGAAGTAAACCAGATACAGAAAGACAAATACGGCACATTATTTACTTGTATGTGGAATCTAAAACAAACTCACAGAATCAGAGTGTAGAATGATGGTTACAAAGACTGGGGGCTGAGGGGAATGGGGAGATGATGGTCAAAGGGTATAAAATATGGCAGAAGGAATTTCTTTTTAGTTCTATTGCACAGCATGGTAAATATAGTTAATAATAGTATTATACATTTCAAAACTAAATTTAAATGTTCTAATCACAAAAAATGTTAAGTATTTGAGGTGATGGATGTTAACTAGCTTAATTATTCCATATTATACTCATAAATCATAACACCACTTTGGACCCCCACATACAATTATAAATTGTCAATTTACAGTTAAAAAAAAATGCAGCAAAGAGGCATTTTGTGGAGGGAAAGACTAAACCCCGGAGTAGCAAAGCAACTAATTCATGGTTCCCCAGGGTTTAAGACAGAGCCATGAGCCTTGTCCAGGTGTAGGTCCCTACAGGATTCCCATCATGCTTCGAAGCTCGACTTGAGTGTGGGTGATAATGACAGGCTCTGCAGGATCTGGAAGCCAGTACAGACTTTCCTCAGTACATTTGAGAGCAGGTTGTAGGGCTCATAATTTATAATCATACTTGTGTGTAAATGTGCTTGTGTGTATATGTAAGCCCTTGGTAACTACATATCAAGGGCTTTTCTCTTTGTATAAATACAGTGTATGCTGTAGAAAACAAAGTGCTGTAGTAATTTGATGAACAGAAAATTCTACAGGCAAATATGGTGGGAAACACTGCATATTATACCCACACTGCTAACATTCTTGGTGCACCAGGGAACACATTTGCATATTAAGGACTGAATGGTCCCATAATAAAGAGACACCTTTAGGTTAGTTCAATCCAGTGATTCCCAGATTTTTTTGGTTATGACCATCTATTCCCCCAGTAGTCCTCACCAATATTCTGTGGAACGAATCTGTTTATTTGCAGAACACACTTTTGAAAAGGGTTATTCTGAATATCTATAAAGTGTTTTAAATATGGTACATTTTAATGAGGTTATATACCAAAATAGCATAAACACCAACAATGACAGAAACGTCCAGGATGCAACTTGTGAAAGTAAAAATTTTTATTTTGATTGATTTCTCAATGTATAGTTCAGTATAATGCCAGTTTTTAATGGCAAAGATTTGGTTCCACTGAAACTCCATAATGCTACAGAGAGCTACTACTTTTCCAGGAAGTAGGTAAACAGCTGGAAAGAAAAAGGACAACTTCCTAGCAGCATGGCAACTTAAACTGCAGATCTAATAGGTCTGCAACTTTTACACTAAAAATGGCACAAACAGGTGGTGACACAAGTGAGAAATGGGGAACAAGATGTGAACACTGAAAGGAACAATATATATACTGCAAATACAATGAATAAACCAAATGCAGCTATACGGATCTTAAAGGATAATTATAGAAAAGGGAACCAAATATTTTCCTCAAATGCTTTTAGAGCCTTTCTGTAGAGATACAAATATATATATATATATTTATCCAAAAATATGTTTTATACAGATAAATGTTTCTCAATCAAAGATGGGACCAAAGCTATAGGTATAACATAAAGCACATTGTCTTTTGTAAGACTATTTATCCACCTGAATTTTCAATTTCTTTAAAGTTAGTGCATTAAATGTTTTCCAAATATAATTACCTGACATTCTTTTTATAGATATAAATCAAGTAGGCATTATGTTTTAAAAGGGTGTGCAGGTTAAACTTTTCTAAGATGCTGTGCATATTAAACTTATTATGAGCCCCATTAAGAATCATTATTAATAAACATATCAAAAAGGGCTATATAAGTCCGATTTTCCTGTTCATAGTAAATATTTTCTGATTTCCAGGTTACAAGTATTGAAAATGCACAAGAAAGATTTTGCTTCACAAGTACTTTTAAGAATATACTTTGATTTAATATGTATGTCAATAAAACTCCACATGTTGTAACCATTATGTTTTGTTTTAAAATAGGGATGTAATACTAATAACCACTACCTATAAAATGAAGCACACAATTGTTTTGGTGATTTTACAAATCTTTTTTTCCAGGTGTAAAGGTTACAAAAATTCCTAAAAATTAGAGAACACTGAAAACATATTAAAGTTTGACATCCAACTTTATAGTATTTCCATTTTACCCTGAAAGATAACTTAAAAAATATGGCCTTCTTAGAACAGGCCACTCTGCTATTATAAAAAATTGGTGACAGCAAGAAATTGTATCACTGATATGTGGAATTTTTGTAAATAGTTTTCTCTCCAAATCATTAGAAAATGTTCAAAATAAAACAAAATAAAACATGATGGTGGTCCCTAAACTATTTTGAAGGCAGGTAGCTTAGTCTAAGCTAAAATATTTTTTTCATTCATAGCAATAATCCTCCCCTCAAATGCCCATTAAAAAAATGCATGAAACAGTACAATAGCAAAAATCAAAGAGCACAGACTGTATTTTCAAGAACAGAAAAATCTCTAATGCTGAAAGATATAGTAGAAAGCAGATTTCTTTGGGGACATTAATCAATTAGTTTATAACTCATTATGAAGATTTCTCTTTTCTATTCCGGGGAGAGTCTGCTACATTTGAAGTTAATGTTCCATTTACACCATTTTCTGCAAAAAGAAAAGAATCTGTGTTACTCTTTTATAAATAAATGCAAGTAATAATCTTTATATGTAAAGATAACTTCAGAAAAGAAAATGTAAAATCCAATATATACTCAGGTGAAATTTATTTACCAGTATTGAACCAATCACAAAACCTGGTAACATGTTTAACACAATGAACTGAAAGTAGCAAATTAAAAGAAAACTACTATTAAAAGCAGGAAAAAAGTGACAGGACAGAAAACTATTTAAAAGTTACAAGAATTTAAAATAGTAATCAAGAGAAATACCTTCTGTAGAAATAAACTTTTCACATTTGACAGCAAAGTCCTTGGGGATATTTGTTTACAACATGCTAAAGTTGGCGTTTAGGATAATTCCCATGTGGAGGGGTGTATTATGGCCTTCTTTTTATTTATTTATGTTACTGTTGTTTTTTCAGACAGGGTCTCACTCTGTTACCAAGGCTGGAGTGCAGTGGCATGATCATGGCTCAATGCAGTCTTGACCTCCTGGGGACAAGTGATGCTCCTACCTCAGCCTCCCAAATAGCTGGGACTACAGACATGTGCCACCACATCTGGCTAATGTAATGGCCTTCTTCAAGCTACGATGGAGTAACAAATGTCTCACTGACTCTCTCTCCAAAAATATAAAAGTTGCATACAGAAATGGATGTTTGAGGCAGGGATAATGGCTTGCACCTATAATCACAGCACAAGTGGAATCCAAGCACAGATATCATTGAACTGAATAATAATGAAAAAGACATAATGAAACCTATGAAATACAGACTGGGCACGGTAGATCACGCCTGTAATCCCAGCACTTTGGGAGGTTGAGGTGGGCGGCACCTGAGGTCAGGAGTTCAAGATCAGCCTGGCCAACGTGGTGAAACGCCATCTCTACTAAAAATACAAAAATTAGCTGGGTGTGGTGGCGGGTGCCTGTAATCCTGGCTACCTGGGAGGCAGGAGAATCACTTGAGCCCAGGAGGCGAAGGTTGCAGTGAGCTGAGATCCCGCCACTGCACTCCAGCCTGGGCAACAGAGCTAGACTCCATCTCAAAAAATCAAAACAAATAAAAGGCTTACGTTACTAACACAAGAAATGAAAAACAGGAATCACTCCTCATTTACAGGCGTGAACTTCATTATCATATGAAGTTCATATGAATAATTTTATGCCAATGTATTTGCAAATTTATTATGAACTAGACAAATTTCTTGAAAAACACTATTTACCAAAAGAGAAACAACTAAGAAACAGAAAATGTGAATAACAGTATTATCTTTTTTTTTTTTCCGAGACAGGGTCTCACTCTGTTATCCCAGCTGGAGTCCAGCAACATGATCTCCACTCACTTCAACCTCCACCTCTCAGTGATGGCGGCAGCAGCAACCCATATGGAGTGGCTATTGCCATGACATTGGCTGTAGTGTGGGAGGTGCAGCCAGGGCTGCATGCTTCACATAGCTAGCAGGAGCCCCATCCCTTTCAGAGTTGGAGGGGTGGGAGCCCTGCACTCCTGGGTGCAGCTGCAGCCACCCAGCCGTAGCCCTTGGGGGCCCAGGAAGCCCCACTGCCTCTGCAGGCTTGGAAGTGCCTGCTCCTGCTGCCTGGCCACTCTACAACTCCTGGCATCCACTACTATTTTGGAGTGAAGGTGAGACTGACCATGGGATTAGAGCAGCGCTGATATGCCAGCTCCCTGCTCCCTTGGCCATCAGGACTGTGGGTGCTGACAAGCATGAGAGGGAGGCCAAGGGGGGCTGAGGGCAGCTTGGTGTGGGCCTGCAGGCATCTCTTGGCATGACCAGCCTAGGCACCATGGATGGTAGGTTGATGGCAGCAGGAGGCAGAGAGGTTCCTCGGCAGAAAGGCGTGGCCCCTGCTGAAGTCCCCCTCTTAAAGCCAGGGATGGCCTCAAACCTGGGGGCCCGGCTGCCAGTTCCATGGACTGGAGTGAGAACTTATAGTGCTTTTTCTGGGCCTGCCCATGGACCAATCATTATGCACTTCCTCCTCCCTGAAGCTTATAAAAATCCTGGACTCAGCCAGACTTGGGCAGATGATGAGACTGTGGATAGGAGCTAACCATGACAGCTGCACAGATGATGAGATGACCTGCCTGTGGAAAGGAGCTAACCACTTCAGGTCTTCTAAGAACTGTTCCGCCTCTCAGCGAACCTCCTCTCTGCCTTGCTCACCTTCCACTTGCCTGCATACCTCATTCTTCCTGGATGTAGGACAAGAACTTGGGACCTGCTGAATGGCGGGACTAAAAGGGCTGTAGCACAAACAAGGCTGAAACATGCCCCCCTGCTCACCACGCTGTGCATGACAAGAAAGAGAGAAGAGCTGTGGTCCTTTGGGAAGCCCAGATCTAGGGGCTCCCTGAGGCAGTGCTGTGACACCCTCTTTGGGGTTCTGTGATTCTGGCCACCTCCAAACTCTGGGGATACCACCACGTTCCCCTTGTCCAGTCATGGATGCCTGCAGTGGAAGCCACATGCAGTACATCTGGTCCAGCTGCAGCCTCACACAGAGCCAGCACCTGTGCTGGTGCCTAGAGCTGCCTGCCCCGCAGCAGAAGCCTGTGTGCCTGGCTGTGCGCAGTGGCTAGACCTTGTGCGTGCTTGCCCACACACCCCCTGTTGCTCCGCCCCTGGCTCATGCTTGGCAGGTGTGGGATCTAGGCCGGCAGCTCAAGTCAAGCACAGCCTGTCAGGCTGAGTGGGTGGAATGAGCCCAGCGGGTGCAAGCAATACTCAGGCAGAAGGCACCACCAGTCATAGAGGTTTCCAGCTGCTGAAGTGACACCTCAAGGGTGACATCAGGATCAAGGGATCCTCCCGCCTCAGCCTCCCAAGTACTGGGACTACAGGCGTGCACCACTATTCCTGGTTCATTTTTGTATTTTTTTGTAAAGATGGAGTTTTGCCATGTTGCCCAGGTTGGTCTTGAACTCCTGGGCTCAAGTGATCCACCCACCTCAGCCTCCCAAAGTGCTGGGTGCCCAGGCAATTGGTTGAGTCTGGTGGGCAGATCACTTTGGTATAGGAGTTTGAGACTATCCTGGGTGACATGGTGAAATCCCATCTCTACAAAAAACAAAAACTAGTGGTGTGGTGACATGTGCCTGTAGCCCCAGCTACTCAGGAGGCTGAGGTGGGAGGATTGCTTGAGCCCACAAAGTTGAGGCTGCAGTGAGCCAAGATCATGCCACTGCACTCCAGTCTGGGTGACAGAGCAAGGCCCTGTTTCGGAAAAAAAGAAGACTCTAGGTCAGAGGGCTTAGCTGGTGAACACTTCCAAACGCTTAGATGCAAAAATCCTAATGAAATAATGAAAAAGGGAATTCTGCAAAAGTGATGTACAATGGTCTCCCCTTATTTGCATCTCCCCTTATTTGCAGTGTTGCTTTCCATGTTTCAGTTACCCACAGTCAACCATGGTCTGAAAATAGGTGAGTACTATACAATATTTTGAGAGAGAAAAATACCACATTCAATTAACTTTTGCTACAATATGCTGTTATATGTGACTAATTTATAAATAAAACTTTATCATAGCTATATTAGGAGAAAACATAGTATATAGAGTCATACACCACTTAACAGGCTATGTTTTAAGAAATGTGTCAGGCAATTTCATCATTGTGTGAACATCACAGAATGTACTTCCACATATCTAGATGGAGAGCCTACCACACACCCAGGCTATATGTTATAGCCTATTGCTCCTAGGCTAAAAATCTGCACAGCATGTTACTGTATGGAATACTGTAGGCAACTGTAATACAGTGGTAACTATGTACGCATCTAAACATATCTAAACATAGAAATGGTGTAGGAGAAATATAGCATAATTTTATAGGACCAGTGTCATAAATGAGTCATGTATGCACATATGTTGTATAGCTGTTGACTGAAATGTCATTATTTAGCACATGACTATATAGAGTTTGATACCACCCCTGGTTTCAGGCATCCATTGGAGGTTTTGGAATGTATTCCCCCAGGGAGACTACCGTATTATCACCAAATTGGATGCATGTCAGAAATGCAAAATTATTTTAACATTGATAGTCAATGCAATTCACAACATTAACAGAATAAAGAAAAACTCTATGACTAAATGTTGCAGAAAAACCATTTCTTAACATTCTACAAGTCATGGACACAAACTCTTAGTAAAGAATATAATAGAAGAGAACTGAGTAAAGGGCATCTACAAAATATTCTTAATAATGAACTACCGAAAGGTCTCCCTCTTATATGAGGAACAAGAGTATTCATTTCTTGTATTCAATATTATGGTATAGTCCTAGCTAGTGTAATACAGGAAGAAAATGAAAAGGTATAATATTTATAGATGATGTAACTGTATATTTTAGTGTAAACTTTAAGGGAATTAGGAAGATTTTTTCAGTACATAGATAGTATCTTAAAGAAAACAAATGGCATTACTACGTAACAAATAGTTAAAATTGTTTTTTAAAAAGAGCATGTACATTAGCTTAAAAAAGAAAATATCTGAGAATAAGTTTAATGAAAAATGTATGAGATTCCTATACAGAAACCTATAAAATATCTCCTTCAACAACTCTTCCACTATTTCTTGGCATTTTGGCTAAGATCAAGTGAAGAACTCTTCCAAAAAACAGAAAAGGAAAAAACACTGCCCAGTTCGTTCTATGAAGCCAGTATTATCTTGATACTAAAACCAGACAAGGATGTTGCAAGAAAAATACACACCAATATCTTTTATGAATACAGACACAAAAAACCCTCAACAAAATACTTGCATACCAAATCCATCAAGAGATAAAAAGGATCATACACCATAACCAAGTGAAATTTATCCCAGGAATGTAACGTTGGTTTAAAATCAATGTAATCTATAATACCAACAGAAAAAAATAAGAAAACCCCACAAGGTTATCTTAATAGATGCAGGAAAAAAAGCAGTTGACAAAATCTAACAACCTTCCATGACAAAAACAAACAAACCAGGAATCAGAGGAGAACTTCCTCAACCTGATAAAGGTCATTTATGAAAAACCCATAGCTAACATCATACTTAATGGTAAAAGACTGGACGGATGCCTACCCCTAAGATCAAAAACAAGACAAGGATGTCTGCTCTATTTCTGTTCAATACTTGAGGTTCTAGACAGGGCAATTTGGCAAGAAAATGCAATAGAAAACATCCAGACTGCCCACCAAAAAACAAAAAACAAAAACCTATTTGAATAAATAAATTCAGCAAGGTTGCAGGATACAAGATCAATATACAAAAGTGAATTGTATTTCATATACACTGGCAATGAAGAATCTGAAAATGGAATTAAGAAGATGGTTCTATTTTACAACAGCATTCAAAAGAATAGGGTTAAATTTAATGAACTGCAAGATATATACACTGATAACTGTAACTGAAAGAGATTAAAGATCTAAATAAACAGACATTCATGTTCATACTCTGCGTATCAACCTACAGATTGAAGGTAATCCATACCAAAACCCCAGCTGGCTTTTTTGCAGAAACTGACAAGCTCATTATAAAATTCATATTAAAATGGCTGGGTATAGTCCCAGCAACTTGGGAGGCTGAGATGGGAGAATCCCTTGAGCCTAAGAGTTCAAGAGTAGCCTGGGCAACACAGCAAGATCCTGTCACTTAAATAAAAACTCATATGGAAATGTAAGAAACCCAGAATAACCAAAACATCATGAAAAAGAACAACATTGGGAACTCACATTACCTGCTTTCAAAACTTACTACAAAGCTACAGCAATCAAGAGAGTGTGGTACTGGCATAAGAATCGATCTACCAATAAATGCAATAGAATTCATGATCCAGAAATAAAACTTTTTTTAAAAATGTTTTTTGAAAAGGGTATCAAGACAGTTCAATAGTGAAGGAGTCTTTTTAACAAATGGCACAAGGACAACTGAATATCAGGATGTTAAACTGAGTGTAAAAATAGTATAGCCACTTCAAAGAACAGTTTGGCAGTTCCCTCAAAATGTTAAACATAGTTACAGCATGACTTGGAAATTCCATTCCTATGTATGTACCCAAGAGAATGAAAACACATGTTCGAACAAAAACTTGCACCTAAATGTTCACAGCATCATTATTAATAATAGCCAAAAAGTAAAAGGCACTCAAATGTCCATCAAATGATGAATGGATAAACAAAACATGGTATATATCCATACAATAAGGTTCCACACAATGGAATATTATTTGGTTGTAAAAACAAATGAAGTCTTTATATATACTATGACATGGATGAACCTCAAAACATCATCTAATTGCAAAAGACCACATATCACATGGTTCTGTTTATATGAAATGTCCAGAAAAGGCCAATCCTTAGAGACAGAAAACAGATTAGAGAGTACCAGAGCAGAATGAACGGGGAAATGTGAAGTGATGCTAATGGGCATGGGGTTTTTTTTGCAGTGATAAAAATATTCCGGAATTAGATAGTGGTTTGCACAATTTTGTGAACATCTGTTAAAAATGACTGAAATGTATACTTTAAAGGATAAACCTTATTGTATGTGAATTACATCCCATTTTAATAAAAAATATTACTTGGAGAAATGAAAGACAACCTAAATAAACAGAGGTATATATCAGGTTGAAATAGTCAGTTATCCCTAAATTGATCTATAGATGTGATGTTATTTCAACTCTATCCCAGAAATTTTTGTGGAAACTGACCAGGTTGTACAATTTTTTTTTTTTCTAAAGAGGCACTATGTTGCCCAGGCTGGAGTGCAGTAGCTCTTCACAGGCACGATCATTGTGCACTGCAACCCTGAACTGTGGGTTCAAGTGATCCTCCTGCCTCAGCCTCCTGAATAGCTGGACTACAGGCACCCCCCCACCCCAACTGCACCCAGCTCAAGTTGTACTAAAATGTATTAAGAAAATGCAAAGGGCCAAGACTTGCTGGGACAAACTTGAAAAAAAAAACAGGCTGGAGGATGTAAATTATCAGCTATTAATACTTAGAAAGGAGTAAACCAGAGTGGACGTATTCTAAAAACTGGAACTTCCTGTGTTACAGCTCTAAGCATAATACCATACACACACTGAAAAAATTAACTGTAGTATCAATGCATTTTCAATTTTTGCAAAAGCCATAAAGAGAAAACAGGTTAAATGAAGGCTTAAAGACAAAGAATCAAGCAATCAGAAGTTATAAAAAAAAAAAAAAAAAAAAGCTATTCCACTTGGGACAAATGGGCAGATGGGAAGAGGCTGTGAAGAGCTTTTTAAAATGTGAATAAGATGCTTGAAAACAAACGACCATCCTCTAGTTTAGTTATTCACTAAACCTGTCCATAAAGTTTGGTCTAAAGTGGCTCAAAGGTAACCAAGAAGGGAAAACTTGTCAAAGAGAAATTTAGTGGACAGCTTTTGAGGGGAGTAAGTGAGTTTCCTCATCCAAGGGATCACCCAATTGTGGAATGCAGTAAGATTACTTTGCCTCTAATTTTGTTAAAAAGCAGAATAATATTTTCTTTATAAGACCTTCAAACTAACAAATAAGATCCCACAACAAATTTTAAAAGTTTTCTACTTCTATGAGTTTTCATTGCTTACTGAATACAAACCTGTTCCTTTTTTAGAAGATCTGCCTTTAGTTACCGTTGGTTTCTTCTTCACAGCTGGTGCCTGAAAAGCAGAATGTTCCCTCCACCTCCGAAGCTGAAAATTAATGAACTTCCACATCATGAATGCTTGAGTAATGCAAATGGATGCCAGAACAGCAATTCTAAGAAATATTAAGAAATAAAAAGTTACAGTGTATAAAAAACAATGCCACTGAATACATTCTATCTTCTTTAATAGTATTTAGTAATTATTTTGAGAAAATTGTATTAACAATCAGTGCATTAATAATTTATCCTAAAAGTTAAATGCTTTAGTACTTCACTTTAGACATGTAAAATGGCAAAAGGTATGAAATAAAATCAAATGAGTATTTTCCCCAACCTCATATTCATCCTTTTTTTAAATGATTCAACATAGAGAAACTAATATATATCATCTAGCTGTATAAAGTGAAAAAAAAGTTAAATTGATTATACCTAACAGCCAACACATTGAAGTTTCCAGTACTGAAATCCAGCTTCTGATTCTCTGCTCTTGCAAGGCCAAAACCAACAGTCAGTACTGAAAGAATTAAAGTCAGAAGTCTTCCAAAACAAAAGAACTGCCCACAGAGAAAATCTGCAAGAAAAAGACTGTAAGTCAAATTCTTGAAATCTCAAAAACAAGATTCTATTAGAAATTAGATTCCTAAGACAGACGTGGTGGCAGACACCTGTAATCCCAGCTACTTGGGGGGCTGAGGCAGGAGAATCGCTTGAAACCGGAAGGTGGAAGTTGCAGTGAGCCGAGATCGTGCAACTGCACTCCAGCCTGGACAACAACAGCGAAACTCCATCTCAAAATAAATAAATAAAAAAAAAGAAACTAGATTCCTATTAAGTAAAGACATATTAAAATAGCATTTCTTATTCTGCAAAAAAGAATTTTGTGTCAAATATCTGGGAAAGCCTATATACCACACTCAAAGAGATATAATACATACTAGCCTATTTAAATTTCTAAAAAAATCCAGTAAATAAATGTTTAATTTTCTGTTTAGCTTATCTCTTTTCTTTTATAAGAACTATTAATGTTCCTCAGAACTACTAGTATTCAGAATAATTTTGGAAAATGCTGGACAAAACAAACCAAAAAAGCTGTGTTATAAAGAACAGGATGCCTAATTCTCAATTAAGAGTCCCAGTTTTACATTTTTTAAGACAACTTTGCACTCTTTATAAGTTATACCTCTCCAATTCTGTTTTCAGTTCAATTTCCCCATCAATATATTTTAGTTATCTATAAGGCTAATTATCTATTGTTTCATTTTCTTCTGAGAGTTCACTTCTCCATTACTCCTCCAAAAGAAAAACGATTCAATAAACAAAGTAGAAGTTATAACAGAAAAGTAAACCCACGAAGCCTTCAAAATTGCAAGATATAATTCAGTATCTCTCTAGCTGAGAAAGGTTCCATTTTAGAGAGTAAAATACAAAGTCTGAATAGAGAAATAATTTCATTTTATTTAAAGCGGCTACTAATCACTTAAAAAGTAATATAATGGCCAAAAGCATGGATCTTGGCAATGTTAGGTAATGACTTTAAATATTTACTACACGAGAAATAGAATGGCTAAACAACTTACCCTTTCTGATACTTTTCATTGCTAAAATAAAACAAGCGGGAAATGTGGAAAAGAAATTCAACAAAATAATGTAGCACCAGAAGAACAAGTCCTAGATGATTCAAGCTGTTAAAAGAGCAAATTGAAAATGGGAAGATTAATTATCAGTTAAGACAGGTCAGCATACTATCTGCCCAGCCTACTTACACACCCATGAAATATCCCAACTCACTTCAAAAGGTAAGCTCCAGCAATGTGGAAGAGGTAAAGACCAATGTAGACAAGCTGACGAGGAATATCCTCCTGTAAAAAAATACATTATAGATTAAAACATGCTAAAACATTCCTTTCCTTTAAGAGGTGGGGTCTTGCTACGTTGCCCAGGCTGGTCTCAAACCCCTGGACTCAAGAGATCTCCCAACTTTGGCCTTCCAAAGGGTTAGGATTTCAGGTGTGACCCACTGTGCTTGGCTCATTTCTGTTCTTTAAGAGTAAGTGAAAATGCAGAAGTAGGAGATCTGAAAGGTATTCTGCCCTCACTCCACCCCAATCTCTCATCCTCAATTAGGTATATAGCATTAGCAAGTCACTTAACCTCTGCTGGCTTCAGTTATTTCATCTGTAAAATGTGAATACTTAGATTTGCTTCAATCAGATAAACTCAAAATCCCCTTTAGAGCTAAGATCTACGGCTCTTGTTTCTAATGAACATGTATTAAATGACACAATATTAACCATAGTTACATGCTGACAATTTGATGTTCCTCTAATATTAAAATTGTTATGTTTATAGTAGTAGAGACACTTTTGTCTACCTAAAATAGCATTCACATTTTCAGCTCATGCTTTAGTCCCTTGTCAGTCAACATAAGTTTAACATTTTTTCTCATTTATACTACTCCTTAATTGTATATTATTTTTCCTCAATTACTTTGTAAGTCCAAGTACCTAGATTTTAGTTTTACTTCTTTTTTTCTCCCACAGTTATCTAGCTGAGCTGGTTATCTCAGAAACAGTATTTTTAGAAAACACAAGTCAAGACCCACTAGTGGGGCCAGGTGTGATGGTTCATGCCCATAATCCCAGCACTCTGGGAGGCCGAGGTGGGAGGATCACTTGAGACCAGGAGTTTGAGATCAACCTGGGCAACACAGCAAGTCCCTATCTCTACAAAAACTACAATTAGCTGGGTGTGATGGTCCCAGCTACTCAGGAGGCAGACATGGGAGGAGCATCACTTGAACACAGGAGTTCGAGGCTACAGTAAGCTATGATCATGCCACTGTACTCCAGCTTGGGTGACAGAGCAAGATTCTGTCTCTTAAAAAAAGACCTACTAGTGGATCATGAAATCAATTTAGGGGTCATACCAGCATCTTTTAAAACATGAAATAAAATAGAAAATGTGACCAGGCACCAAGACTCACACTTCTCATCCCAGCACTCTGGGAGGCTGAGACAGGAGGATTGTTTGAAGCTGGGAGTTTAAGTCTAGCCTGGGCAACACAGAGAGACCCCATCTCTACAAAAATTATTTTTTTTTTAATTAGCCAGGCATGGTGGCATGTGCCTGTAGTCCTAGCTACTTCGGGAGCTTAGGCAGAAAGACTGCTTGAGCCCAGGAGTTCAAGGATGCAGTGAGTTAGGATTGCATGACTGCGCTCCAGTCATGGGTGGCAGAGCGAGACCCTGTCTCAAAAAAAAAAAAAAAAAAGAAAGAAAAAGAAAATGCTAGAGTATATAGCACATTGTATTATGAAAATTCTATTCCATATTTTACACACACACACACACACACACACACACACACACAAAATGAATTATGATGTAAAAAGGTTTTCATCTTTGGTTGCAGTAAAAATGTTTACAAAACACTGACAGTGATAAGCTCAACAGGCCAGCCTACTGACTGATGAAACACCTATATCTCAATTCTAATTTCCTTTGTTTTCTTCGTATATATATTTACAAGGATTATATTAGTCTAGTGAGTACTATTCATGTTCTACAGCTACTAAATAGAACGACGGAAATGCTGGGTTGCTGCTGGCAGGCTGAACCGTGTTCTTCTGCAGCCTCACTAAACTTATCTCTTGCATTTAGCATAGTTGAGTTCAGGTCCATTGGTCCTCCATTTCTCTGTGTTTCAGTACAGACAGTGACTTCACCAAATCTTCTGAGGAGTAGAGATTTTTTAAAGTCTAGTTTTGAAATGGAAAACTCTTCTCTAGTAAGAATGGCGCAAAGATCAAGCATTAGGTAGAACATAAAACAGTCTGAATATTACTACTTACAGTACTGTATTTTGGGACTCTTAGCAAAATTGATACCAAGTTTACTGTCATTCTTCCAACTGAAGAGAGACGTATCTCTGAAAATAGACAGTCTTAAGATCCTCTCTACATAATTTGTAAATTTCCAATGAAATATTTCAGCTTACAAAAGGAAGGAGAAAGGGTGTTGAGATAACACGCGACCGCAAGGGAACCTCTTCTTTTCCATTATAATAATTTCAGAAAAGCTCACTTGTAGTATTATCAATGCAATTTGACGTACAATGCATGTAGAAGTGCCACTATATATATGCTACTGTTTCCCAGTGTAGTGTGTACATTGGTATTGAACAAAATGATTGCACGCAGTACACAACAAAATATTTTTATTTAACTGTAACTAAAATTTTAAATAAAGTATTTTAGGCCGAACATGGTGGATCATGCCGGTAATAACAGCCCTTTGGGAGGCTGATGAAGGTGGATTGCTTGAGCCCAGGAGTTCAAAAACCAGCCTTGGCAACATGGCGAAACCCCATCTCTAAAAAAATACAAAAATTAGCCAAGCATGGTGGTGCATGCCTGTACTTCCAGCCACTCGGGAGGCTGAAGTAGTAGGATTGCTTAAGCCTGGCAGGTTGAGGCTGCAGCTGCAGTGAGCCGTGACTGTGACCACTGCACTCCAGCATGGGTGACGGAGCAAGACCTGGTCTCAAGACAAAACGAAAACCCAAAATATTTTGTTATTTAATATACCTTAATAATTAAAATGTCAAAAGTATGAATTAGTAGTATGTGAATATGGCAAAGCAGGAAGGTGGCCACATAAAAGACTAGGTATAAGAAATATTGCCACATTCTTTCATATGTGTTACTCAATTCTCCAAATTTCAGAGGAGAAAACAGACCAAGAAAATCCTTAAAACTTATGAGGGAAGCTTTTAGTTTTAACTGCTGATTAAACTCATTTCATTGCATAAAAACTTGAGTAAGGCAATGTGAAAAAAAAAAAAAAAA
>NW_016805524.1:1789931-1827415 GCF_001698545.2 Rhinopithecus bieti | reverse complement strand
TTAATTAATAATTTAATACTTTAAAAAATTTATTTTTATAAAAAACACATTTCTTGACTACACTATACTGAAAAATAAACAAAGCTGAATATCACATATATGCCCCAAATATAAGGCAAAGATTTCCCCCCAAACCTCAGATGGTACACCTTGTAATTAAATCTTTACAAAGTTCTTGCATTATAGAGCTCTGTATTAATTATCTTGAACAAATGCTTGTGTAAGACACATACACCTGAAAACTTCAATCAATGTCATTTTTAAAGGTTTATAAGGTCTAATGAAGGAACCAGTGAGACAGAAGATGATGTTATGATATGGAAAAAATGTCATCAGATTAAAAAAAGTGGTTCTAGTGATGATGAATGACAGGTACTAACATCAAAGTTGCATATGAAAAGTGTAATGTAACTTTCATGAAGTAGGAAAGGGGAAAATACTATTTCTAATACTTTGTATGATATGCAATTATATGTATGAATAATTATACGTATGTATAATTAAACTAAAATTGAATATTAGAAATTAGAAACATTTGGCTATTTCATGACTTCCCTAAAAGCTCATATATTCAAGCTGTCTAAGAAATATTTTGAATCTTCTCATCGGCAAAAGGGATAACTGTTTATATACACAGTATACATCATTTAAGTTTTCTCCTTGAAAGAAACTTATTTGTGACTAACACACCTCTTGAACTGCTACTAACAGCGTTCCTTTCTTTCCTATTTGTCTGTACGATTGGTTCAAAACAATCACTGTACTAGTTTCTTCAGTAAAGAGTTCCAAAAATAATTTTCATAGAGTAAATTTTAAGAAACTGTTTAACACATATGCAGCTGCTACTTTCAAATTATGTTAATTACTTGAAACAGTTACTTTCAACTGTCATATGCAGGTGTTAAAAATAGTTTCAGTTAAGTTCTAAGTTATGCAAATTATTCCATAAAAATTAGATTGCATTTCTGGAGAAGTGCCATCTGGCAGGAACTGATAAGAAAAGAGTTTCAGGAACTAAAATGAACAATTACTTTGAAATGTCCCTCCCTACTTACCATAGTCAGTGAACAAGATATAGACATGGATTAATAATGAAATCCAAAGGTATCTGTTCCTAAGCATACAAATACCTGAAGAAGGCTTTAAATATCTGAGCCATGCTACTAAGACATCAAGAAACTATGATACTATCAGTAGCGCTGTCCAACAGAACTTTCTGCAATCATGGAAATGTTCCGAATCTCCTCTGTTCAAAATGGTACATACTAGCCACAGTAGCTAATAAGCACTTGAAATGTGGCTAGTGGGGACAAAAAGGTCAGTTTCGCTTTTCTTTTTTTAAGTTCACGAGATATGACTAGTAGTTACCATTTTGGACAGTACAGCTCCACAATACCTACGATTCACATTAGGAGCTTACTATAAACATGGAAGGGCTACTGGAATCTGGGTCTAACAATTTTATCTGAAGACAGTTCTAAGTGAAACGTTTAAAAATAGAAGATCTTCATCCTATTCCTTACAATCAATATAGCTGGAGAAATAATCTACTTTATAAAAGAAATCAGCATAAAAAGAACTTAAGTGCCATAGCATATGGCCTCTAATTTGGTGCTGTTTTCTAATCCTAGCAGACAATATGAATGACGACAGATACGCAGAACACAGACACGAAACAGTAGCAAATCAAGTGCCTAGTCCATGAATTAACTATTTGTAGCACACACAAAAATAGTGTTTTATGGCTTTTGAGTAGGCAAAGATAAACTAGTCACCAGACTGGCTGTCACACTTTTACTCCAGAAGATTTGTCAAAGGGGATTTAAAAAAACAAAAAAAATTTTAAATGCGGGAAAATGTAAACATATATAGAACAGACAGAAAAGATTCTGACATACCCATAACTCAATCATTATTAATAAACGACCAAACTTGTTTCATCTATATCCCTCTTCACTTTCCTTCACCTGGTATTATTTTGAAGTAAAATCCCACCTAGGATTTCATATATGAGAATTAAAAACAAAACAAAACAAAACAAAAAAAAACTCCCAGAAAAAAGGGAAATGAAAGTACTTGATTAATTTATCCGAGGGAAGAGGTATTCCAGGAAAAAGAAGTGATATGCTGGGATTACAAAACTAGAGACTATCAGTGTGCATGAAGCATAAGGAGCGAGCAGAGGAAGAGGTCCCCGGAAGACAGTGGCAATGGGAGAAACTCTCAGGGCACAGTTGAGCAGCATTGCTCTAGTTTAAAATAATAGGGAGCCAATACAGGTTTCAGAGGAGACAGGGTAAAGAAAATGACTTTTGTGATAGCATGGAAGCCTGACTTCAGAAGCACTGAGGGTAAAACTAGGAAGGAGGATTTTGCAGTGCTCCAGCAGTTTACGTATTTGTTCAAATAAAACAAACAAATATCCTTCCCACATGCTAAAAAGGGAATGCTCTACCCATTTCAGGAGAAGCTTTGCTGGTGAATATTTAAATATATTTTACTTTTTTTTCCAATACTGAATTTTGCTTTAGGACTTACACACAGAACTGTTAGTTGCAATGTGACTAATCCTTTTTAGCTCACTTGTGAAATAATTTGCTAAGAATATCAGTAAGATAAAACAAATATTACATTTAAAAATTTGTTTAAATTTTAATTTACATTACCACTAATGTAATTTTAAGACAAGACATTAACATATCAAATGTAAAAAATCTAAGCTAAAGTACTGACTGAAGGTTTTTTTCTTTGTTTTGTTTTCAAAAAATGCTTAAGGATTTTAGGCTCTGTAGAAAGGGGGTTGGTGGGAGAATGATGGGGTAAGAGTTTAGGTAAGAAAGAATGGGCTGGGCGCGGTGGCTCAAGCCTGTAGTCCCAGCACTTTGGGAGGNACAAAATCCCAGCTTACCTATTTACACTCCAGGAAGTAGAGTTCAGGAAAAGCATGAAGCCAGTAAGCCAGCTGTGATATGTAGAAAACTTCATTTGAAACCTGTACAACACAAGAAAATGAAGAGTATCTTTTAAAGCATAATTTTTTTTAAAAAACAGTAAACAAATACTGGAAATCAGGATATACTAAGTAACTACCTTTGTGTTATCATTCCATACAGTATCTGTGCACCTTTAAACAACTCTTCAACAACTGCTTTCCCCATCTCCCTGTGACAGTCCCACCATTGGACAAGATCCCTGGATTAAACAGCAGGCAAAGATATTATCTGCAGAAAGCTATTGACATGTAAGCCAGCAGAGAGGAGTCAGAGCCCCTATTAGTTCATTAATACTGACTAGAATGTCATGTTAGCTACTGAAAACATAACCCACACGTCTATGCAGTTTCATCAAGACAAGAAGGGGAAAAAGACTGACACAAAAGCAAAGGCTCATAGGTTAATAATCACCTGAAACTGGAATAATTCCAATTTCAAACACCCTCTTTTTTTTTTTCTTAGGCAAATGTGGTAACTGTACCTGGTTGGAACATGGAGAAAGCCCCAAATAAATGGAGGCAGAGCTAGGATTAAAGAGAGTCAGAATAAGGTATACAAGGGCTCTCCAGGAGCTATATCATAATCAGTCTAGAACTAATACTCTTCTTTTGACATTATATTCCTCTAGCCCTTCTGCTTCCTCTTTATTCTCCCCTCTCCCTCTCCTCCAGAAGTCTAAAATAGAAAACACAAAGCCAATCTAATTTCTCGGCAGTGGGGGTGGAGGGAATACAGTCCCACATAAATACAATATTTACAAAGTTTGTTGAACTAATAAAACTTTAGAAATCAAAGTATGATTCAGTAGAGTGGGTATTACTGTTGGACTTAAAATATCCACAGTCACGTTATTCTCTTCTTTCCTTCATATCTTCTCCCTTCTCCAATTCTCACATCACAATGTATTTACTAAATACTGTCTAGGTGACAAGCACCTGCACCATACCCGGCACATTGAAGGATATAAAATAATTTTTACTGCTACCAAGGCACATATAGTCTTAGTGGCTATGGGCACAATGCAAGACTTACAAAAATGAGATAATTATAGAACAATCAAAACAATATATGGACACTACATAAAACATCTACCAAAATGACAAATTTGGGGATACGAAAGACCAATACAGGCTAAAGTAGCAAGGAAAATTAATATAGAATAGTTGTACTAGAGCTGGGCTCCAATAATGAATTATTCAGACGTCTTTGTAACCACTGAGCACTTTAACCTGGCAGCACTGTACAAACTAGAGAAATAAACAAAGAAACAATCCCTAACCTCAAGAAGTTTATAACAGAAGAGAGTAAGAAGGGAAGATGTCAAAAGAGACAGGGGTGGGGAAAAAGAAAAGGAGCAAAAGTATAGAGAAGATGGAGTCATAAAAAGGAGAAAGGATAAGTGAAAAGAAAGGAAAAGGATAAGTAACAAATTAAGATTATGTTAAAATCAGTTGTCTCAAGCTTACAAAGAAGTTGAAAAGATTAGAATAGAAACATTAAAAAAAGGTACACAGCATTTTTTTCTTACGGCAGTGGGACTGTCAAAGACATATTTTCATCTATTTTATGCATTTGCCTAAGGTCCTAACGAGAACAACAATGAATTCTGATTAATAGCGACATGACCATGGTTCTTAACAAAGAAAAGGCTGCTAAAAATGACTTACGTCATCAGGTTATGGGGATAAGCCCTCCATAAGATAGTTGGGTCTGAGATGTAGTTTTCCTAAGAAAGAAGATACAAAAATTAACCTGTGAGCATAATGCAAACTTCTTGGAAAATAAGACATTACTTTCATTTCTCAAACATTTACAGTTCCCCATAGCAGGTTGCAAAGAGTCTACTGATGTCAAACTCCTTAGTTGTTTTAGTTATTTTCAATCCAATTTGAGTTGGTTACCTGAGCAAAGTGAAAATCAATGATATAAATGGGATATGGAATCAGGTAAGAAACAATTCCTGGCCCTAAAAAATCTTTCAATCCCGTAGAATAAAAATACACGTAGACAAACATAAAATCACCAATAAGAGGCACAACAGTGACCGGGAGAGAAGAATTTTGTCTTGGGTAATCCGAAGATTTCAGGAAAAGTTTGTAGCATCTGACAGGAGACAAAGGATCAAGGTACTACCGAGTTTTATGGAATTACATCAATAAAATACTGCCCCAATTTTTTTCTTAGATAATCAGATCTATTCAGTGAGAATTACTGCATACGTAAAAAAAAAAAAAAAGATTAAAAAATAAATAAAATCTAAAGGGATTTTTGTAAGAGTATTTTCCCACAGAAGCATAACTTTTATGTTTTTTTAAAAAATTTATAATAGTTTTTTAAACTAAGATTTACGTATTACCTATAAAGTATTATTAAAGCAGCAGAGTAAACTCAAATGAGCAATGGAATAAAAAGCTGAATTTTAATCTACCTCCAGTATGAAGTGCTTTACCCTGGAAAACTCCTGTTACTCATCTGTAATATAGTGATTAAAAAGAATTATGTGTCTGACAAACTCAAAAGTATGTAAAGTATGGAACACCATATAAATTTAAGGGATTGTTATCACTAATATTAAAGCAAATACCTTTTTCTCATTAGTAATAGTGACACAACTAAAGGTTTTGATTGCCATAACTGAAAAGTTATAGAACATTTAAGAAGCTTGGAAAACACTGGGGCTGTTTCTAAAGGAGGAAATGACTGTGAACATTACAACTCATGTAACCTAGTAGGAGTATCACTCACATCTTAACGTTTTTTGCTGATGCAGAGGTATCTGTAAATCACAATAAGTTATAAAAGTAAGGCCGGGCGTGGTGGCTCAAGCCTGTAATCCCAGCACTTTGGGAGGCTGAGGCGGGTGGATCACGAGGTCAGTTCGAGACCATCCTGGCTAACATGGTGAAACCCTGTCTCTACTGAAAACACAAAAATTAGCTGGGCATGGTGGTGTGCGTCTGTAGTCCCAGCTACTTGGGAAGCTGAGGCAGGAGAATTGCTTGAACACGGGAGGCAGAGGTTGCAGGGAGCCGAGATTGTGCCACTGCACTCCAGCCTGGCGACAGAGCAAGATTCTGTCTCAAAAAAAAAAAAAAAAAAAGATATAAAAGTAACATTCAGAGTGACTAAAAATGAATAAGCCTTTCTGAAACAGTAAATATAGTTTAGATTTTTTTCTGTATAAAAAATACCTAAAAGAGATATATCACTGAAACTCTTAACTTATACTAGTTCATTAGCAGAGTTCCTAATCTTAGATAAGGAAGGAGAACAACAACCTAAGAGGACATACTTAAAGAGATGAGAATGAATGACATACTTACAGAGATTAGAATGAATATGCCCCAAACACAGGCAAAAAGGTAGAATGCACTAAGCTGACCAGATTCATTAAACTTGCTGTGTTTCGTTTTGGAGAAGTGCATTCGCCTGTTAATTTTCTAAAAATAAAAACAGCCATTAGTAATTAAGAATAAATTATAAATTATATTTAATATATGACTATCAGATTATGGAGAGCTAGTACTTTATAAAGTATAGATTTCCAAGACTGCATACTTACATCCAACATATACTCCTGAATAACGGCATGAATAATTATCGCCACTAGCATGTAGAAGAAAACTGTAGCCAAATCTTTGATACCATAGTAATAAAGGGACGCTGATTCAGTAGCTTGTTCTTCTGAAGACCAAAAGGACACAAATACACAAAAATATACATAAGGTTATAAAAACAGCATTAAGTACAACATAGTTATGGAAACAAAGAAGAATAACCTAATAAAAAAGTTCTACATAAACATCATAAATAATGTGGTCTTGGACATCTTGAGTCTTAGGGGGGCAATGAAAATCAAGACTATCTAGAAATCTAAAGCTTTAGAAATTACTTACAAAGATTTGACACTTTAGTCACAGCCACCAAACACCAAAAAAGAGGGAAGAGGAGGCCACACTCAATAAACTGATATTATCACAGGGGTATAAATTAGGTTGATAAAGTTATACTTAGCCTATTGACCTATTTTTTGCAAAGGGCTTTTGAAACTTTCTACTTCTACTTTCAAACTACACAGTAAATTATGATTCTGATGGAAAAGCTGATTTGACCTGTATTTGATTTAGTTTTGATCTATAAGCAGCAGAGATAAAGGCAACTACTAAAGTTGTTTTAATCCTTACAATTGCTATAATTTTCAAAACAAATCTTTATCGAATACTTGTGAATTGATGACACTTATTCTTAAACTTTATGTTTATGGGGAACATATATGTAAAAGAGCTTTATTCTTCTCTGGCAAATTCAAATTTCAAAACAGTATTGTAGTTTTGAGTAACCTGATAACTAAATCACTAAATTAAATATTTTAAAAACTATACATAACTGAACAAAAACCCAACTCAGGGGCTAGGTGCAGTGGCTCACCCATGTAATCCCAACACTTAGGGAGGCAAGGATTGCTGGAGGCCCAAATTCAAGACTGACCTAGGTAGTACAGTGAGACTCCATCTCTATAGTAAATTGAAAAATTAGCTGGGCATGGTAGTGTGCCCTTGTAGTCCCAGCTCCTGGGGAGGCTGACTCAGGAGGATCATTTCAGCCCAGAAGCTGGAGGCTGCAGTGAGCTATGATCACGCCACAGCACTCCTGCCTAGGCAAATTTGGCAAGCCCCTATTGTCTCTTAAAAACACACACATAAACCACCACCACCACAACAAAAAAACCCCAACTAAATGGGGTATACTACATCATCTTACATTTTAAACAAAAAACTGTGCAAGTTTACTGCCTAAACCAAAAAATACCCCATCCCTCACCCATGCTAGTTAATTATATCACTGTATTAAATTACAATCAACTTCTAAGAAACACCTAATTTTTACATAGATTAAGAAATAACATTTTTGAAATAAAACCTAATAGTTTGGATGCTGTTACCAGATAATTCCTAGAGTTTATGAACACATTTTCTGGAATCAAAATAATTGTTAAAAGTAGAGCACAAGAAAAAGTGAAAATAATCTTAGAAGGATTGCTATTACAGGTCCAAAATGTAACTTGCAGAAAAACTAAATCTGCCGTTGTGCTTTTAGAAGCCTTGAATGAACAATGACATTTAAACAAATTTTAAAAATATCTCTTCTTATAATTTTCTTAGGAAAAAAACAGAAGGCAGAGAAAGCAAAACAAAATTATTTTATGGAATTTCAAGTCCATTCACAAAAATATATAGTAAACAGAAAACACATATAGGGTAAAGTCAATCAAAAACATCAGATCTTGTATTACAAAATGATCAAAATAACATTCAGTCACATCATGGATGAGATCTCTGACGATTAATTAATGCAGGACCTAGTATTCATGAAAATTTCCAAGTTTGTTCAACTGAACTTCTATTTACATAGAAAATTCTTAGTGTAAATTACCTACCTGTTGCCGGGAGGGTGACATTGTACTGAAGAGTAACGAAAATGATAGAAGCTTTTGCCGTTATCTAGAAAGAAGGAAAAAAAGATCAAGTCAATTTGTGACCCTCTCCCAAATAACACATCAGGGGCAAAAACATTATAAAACCTGTCCCTAAATAGAAGCACCAATGGCCCCCTAGTTCCTGTGGAACCCTGACAGAAAAAATGGAAATTACTGATTACCAAGGAGCTAATGTAATTCACCAGAATACTCTTCTGTGGTTTAGGTAAGATTGTGTAATTCATCCTTAACTTTAAGATTTCAAAAGACATTTTCTGCAGTTCCAGAAAACAGTTATTTGACAAATAACGATTCTCTACTCTAGCCCTACACAATGAATAAAAAGTTCCTATTAAGACAAATTTTAAGTATAAATTAATAAAATAAAAGGATGCACAGTTAGCATGAGAAAAGCAGATCAAATATAGGGTCTGTGGTATGGGTGTGTTAGTATCCCACACACCTAGCATAGTTAAGTGGTCAATAACTGTTTAACTGACCTGACTACTGGTAAAATTGGTCAGAATAGAAAAATGGAACGCTTACCCAATCTTTACAGGCACCAGGCAAAGTGCTAGACAAAAAAGGAGGAGATGAAGATGGATAAAATAATCCCTAATGACAAGAAGCTCCATTGTGTGAAGAGTATAGGTAAATAAACTGTTATAATACTGTAGAACAAGCGCTAATAGCTTGCACTATGAGTACTTGGGATAAACAATGAGCTTTGTTGGTTTTTTTTTCTGGGGTAGAATGAAATGAAGGAGTTATGCTTTGCTGGAAAATAGGCATTCCCTAGGTTCACAAAGGGGGATGAAGAGGACAGCACAGATAGAAGAAACAGAGCATGGCAAGGTCAAGTAGCAGTGAACACAAGGCCAGGCACAGGATGCACATCAGGAAGTGTTAGAAACGACTAGAAACATTATTGAGTGCTAGAAAGGACCTTGTTTTCTGAGTTAAGTAGTTTAGATTTCGTTTTTGCACAACTGGAGAACTTTGAGGATGGGAAAGTTCATTTATGTCTTTTAGAAGGATTGCTGTCTGTGACCTCCTAAGTGGTCTCCCAGGCCCCTTCAGATCCATTCTCCACACTGCAACTAGAATGATTTTCTGATCATGTTATCACATCCCCCTTCCTACCTGCTAAAAATCCTTTACTAGATTCCCATCTTTCTAGGAGAATGTGACCACAGGACTCTATGGTCTGACTCCTCCCTCTGCCTCTGCAGCCTCAATCTCAGACCACTTCCTCCTGCTCCCTTGCCTCCTGCAGCACCTTCTACCACAGGGTCTCTGCACATGCTGTTCTATCTAAAATATGGTTGGAAAATCTTTCCCATCAGATCTCAGCTGCATCACACCTTTTCAAGGAAGTCTCCCTGCCTTCCTAGAGTAGGTCATTTCCTTTGTTAGATTATCTCAGAGAACTGTGTTCCTTTCCTTCAAAACCATACTCTGGCTTGATTATATTAATAATTTCTGTCTCAACCATTAGAATGTAAGCTCCAATAGAACTGGGACCATGCCTGTTTCCACTCATCACTAGATTTTCAGAGCCCAGCAAGGGGCCTGGTACATATTAGGTAATTAATCAATATCGCTGAATAAATATCAGTTAAAGTACAAACCGGAGTGAACATGCACCCAAGAATGAAACTTCTGCAAAAGACCACATGAAAGATAATGAGGCCTGAACTAAGACAGTGACTGTGGGATAGAGAGGCACTCAGAAGACAAAATAAGGTTTGGTAAGCTAGAAGAAAGAGTACAAGGTTATTTATTGATACCTACAGCTGAGATTTCTGGAGAGGTGCAGTAAGGCAGCTAAAACCTAAGTCTAGAATTCAGTAGGGAGAATCCAGCTTAAATGAAGATTAGGGAGTCTCTTTTTACAGATAATAGCTGAAGCTGTGAAAATACATAAATCATATATGGGGAGTGCATAGTATTTGTAGAGAAGTAGGACGACATCAGACCTATGGAGAGAACAGGGAAAAAAGCAAAATCTTCAAGTCACTGAAACCAAGAAAAATGGTCAGAGGGACAGAAAAAGAAATAAAGAGAGCTTGGAGTCCCAAAAGCCAAAGGGGAAACATTTCTAAAAGGTGTGGTTAATAAAGTCAAAGTTTCAAAACAGATGTGGGAGGAAAGGGAACAACAGACGGAACAATTAAAGAAGTCATCAGTGGTCACGGCTTGAGTGATTCCAATTAAGTAGTGAGAGCAGGAGCTGCATCGCAGTGGATTGAAGAACACAGGAGCACAAAGTGGTATCCAGTAGATGCCAGGTCAAAATTTATGTTGTTTTTAGGGTAGGAGAGATTGAGCTTGTGTGGGGGCAACAGTGAAGGCACCGGGGAAAAGGGAGAAGTTAAACACACAGGAGAGAAAGAGAACAATGGATGGAGGCATATGGTAGGGAACAAAATTGTAAGGACTGAGTATTGCACTCCCGAACAACTTTTCCTCTTAGATGGGAAGAAGGCAGTAATGGACGGGACAGTTAAGTTCAAAAGACAGGAAAATGAGGAAAACCGCCCTTGATAAACTTTTATTTTCCCTGTATGGGAAAAAAGCAATGTCACATATTAAGCATAATGGGGACGTGAATGATGACTATTTAAATAGTTCCCATAGGGAAAGGAGATGGCCAGGGAAAGTAAAAAGATCCCGGATGTGAACGTCTGAGGTTAGAAACATTTGATTTGCAATATTATCTACCAGCATAAGTATGACTTTCTCTGGGAATTGAGAGGCATAGAAAAGGCCAATAGTGGAGTAAAGACTGCAGGAAGAAAGGCAAAACAATGAGGGGGCTAACATACCGGAGAAAGGGAAAGGGGGCTACGGTACCACAACAGCTTTGACTAGGTAGAGAACCGACTTATGACTAGAACAAGGGAGGTGAACAAAACGTAGGTTGTAGCTGAACTCTGCTATCCTGGAATTCAGGAAGTGGAAGAAGTCAGGCTTGCATGACAAAGTGCAGGATACGGCCAGTAAAGTGAGTTGCTCAACTGGGTTAGGTATGAAGGTCTCTTGAGTTGAAAAGGCTACTGAGGCTACTCTATTAAAATTTGGGTCATTAACAAGGACTCATTAGAGCAGAATGATGACATGAGTCTCCAGGGCAACACTACTTTCTTGTGATTATTTTTAGTAAAGTTGAGTGGTCACTACATTTCATTTAGTTTTGCTATCTTTGTTTAGACTATATATACACACAGTCTAAACAATATATATACACACACAATATATATAAAAACTATATATATACAACTATATATATATATACACACTCTATCTCTTTTACACACAAATACTCCACATATCTGTTTCCAGTTTGTAATATGAAGTCACCACTGTCACACCTAAGAACACTTTGTTAAAGAGTCCCTTACAGGCTGGGTGCGGTGGCTCACGCCTGTAATCCCAGCACTTTGGGAGGTGAGGTGGGTGGATCACCTGAGGTCAGGAGTTCAAGACCAGCCTGACCAACATGGTGAAACCTCATCTCTACTAAAAATACAAAAATTAGCTGGGTGTTGTGGCGGGTACCTGTAATCCCTGCCACTCGGGAGGCTGAGGCAGGAGAACTGCTTGAACCCAGGAGGCGGAGGGTGCAGCAAGCCGAGATCACGCCATTGCGCTCCAGCCTGGGTGACAGAGCGAGGCTCCGTCTCAAAAAGAGTCCTTTACAAACAACAAATGAGATTCTTCAAAGATAAATTTAGCATCAGATTCTAAAAGCAGCAAAAATTAGATTATCCTTTTAGCCAGGCTTCCAAATAAAATTAAACTTTGGCCTCCAGCTTGTTTAGCATGTGACTTTAAGTAGAAGAAGAGGAAAAATGTAAACTACACACTCCAAAAAGTTTCAAGTTTAAGCCAGCAGTCATGCTCCCAGCCATTTCCAGGCCTCCTAAGCCTCACACACTGCTAGCATTGCTTCAGTTAAACTCACACCACAATTAATTAGTAGTAAGATAAGTTAGTTTGGAATATAAATAGGCTACAGAGATATATAATGCACTCAAAAGTAAAAATACCTGAGTTTATGAGTTTTGAACATTTACAGTACTGCTCTCCATTTACAAAAATGGAAAAATGAAAAAAGAAATGAGACTTATTCAGATGCATTTTAAATAGGTTACCAGAAACTGAAATGAAATACCTAATTCTATGCTGTACACAATGTCATGAATACAATAACATTTCTTTAATTAAGTGTCACTCGTTGGGATTTGGTATCTTTTCTTGTTATATAGAGATGTTAACTATTTTGCCCTTGTTTTAGAGGAAGATGTGACTACTACATGGAGTGGATCCCTGAAAAGTAAAGACAATTCTGAATATCAAATTCCACTTCCAGTGGGGCTCAGTGGCACGTGCCTGTAGTCTCAGCCATTCAGGTGGCTGAGACGGGAGGATCACTTGAGCCCAGGAGGTCAAGTTCCAGCCAAGGCAACACAGTGAGACCCTGTCTCAAAAAAAAAAAAAAAAAAAAAGAGAGAGACCCTTTTGTAGTTCACAAGTGTGATGATTAGGGTTTCACACTTATATGTGAGATGTGTCTCTCCCTCAAACTTTGTTATGACCTGAAAACCTTACCTGTCATGAAAAGAAAGAAAAAAAGGGAAGAAAAGAAAAAAATCCCCAAACCTCGAAAACTGTTTCAAGATGGCTGAAACTGTAAACGTCCCCAAAATCTGTATGGCATAAAGAACTTGTAGATTTTGAATATCTTTCCTTTTGAATATATTTCCTTTATACACTCCTTAAAAGAAATACTTCTCTTGTGAATCCCTAATTTTTCACCCTCCTCTACATCCTCACTTTCAGAAAGCTTCCCAAGTATCCCTAACATTTTTTGACCATTCAATTTTTCCTAACTCAAATATGAAGCCATTCATTGTATACTATGATTTGAATTATGTGGACAGATACTGACTGTAATAAAACTATGATTCTAAAATTTACACACAATTTTTGGTTAATGTGAAGTTCCCTGGAAATTAAACTCTTACATTACCACCAAACAGACTACTTTGTTAGCCTTTTCAGTATGTATAATCTCTTTAGATGCTAACTAAAGAGATTCCAAGCCCTTCTCTCACATAAAGATGCTTTCTACTTCCCAATTTTGGTGAGTTTTTAAAGAATAATAATAGCTACCACTTATTGCATGCCTCTTGCAAGCTAAGCATTGAACTAGGTTTAATACATATTGGTTAATTTAATTATCAGACTAACCCAATAAGCCCCATTTTGCAGATGAGGAAACTTCAGTTCTGAGCTGCCCTAGGTCACCCAGTTAGCAAGCTGCAGAGCCCTAACTTGAACATGAATCCCTTCAGCTCCAGAATCCATGCTTTTACAGTGTATCTGCATTGCTTCTTCATTTTGGCTAGTAATACAGTATTTCTTTCTTTGTTAATTTTTCTGTCGATTTCACCATAAATCCTCTGACATTTCCTCAATGTATCTGCACAACAGGCTTAACAATTCTGCAAAAAAAATCAATTTCTCTATTATTCTAGCACAAGTACTGTAATTCTATAATTATGTTAATTTTGAGATTCAGCAGCAATTGTTTCAAAAGTCGAATAGCAAAACTAACCTAGTCTACACATTCCTATATATAGATAACATGCTTTGAAATCCTAACACCTTAACATATGGTAAGAAAAAGGAACAACTCGCAGAAACTTTTGTGTATCACTTTAATGCTCACTTTTGAATTGACTTAAAAAACCTCTAGTATTTTTGTCTATTTAGATTTTCAAATTTTATAAATTTATATAAAGGTGAAAATCCACTGTTAAAAAAAATCACTAACATGTAAGGCAAGGTATAGGTGGTGGACTTCCCTAGAAATAAAGTAAGAGAATGTAAACTAGTTTACATAAAATCAAAGTTATACTATGTGTCAGAATTTCTGATTTATATTTCATTTCATTCAAAGCACTGCAAATATAC
The DNA here is from genome assembly GCF_001698545.2 of Rhinopithecus bieti. NCBI lineage: Eukaryota > Metazoa > Chordata > Mammalia > Primates > Cercopithecidae > Rhinopithecus > Rhinopithecus bieti. Next base: position 1,812,964 of record NW_016805524.1, on the reverse strand, counting down.
CTTGCAGGTCACAGTACCCCTAAAATATGTTTTTAAAGTCAGGAAATCTTAACATGTGGAGATGGTTTATTACAAGTCACATAAAATTGAATATACTACATATATTAAAGTATCACTTTAAGATTAAAGTAGAAAGTATATACAAGTATCAAATTCAGAAAGTGAATACAAATGTTTAGCGTTGGGTTTTTTTTTTTTTTTTTTTGAGACAGGATCTTGCTCTGTCCTTCAGGCTGGAATGCAGTGGTGAAACCTTGGCTCACTGCAGCCTCCACCTCCTGGGCTCAAGTAACTATCCCACCTCAGCCTCCCAGTTGCGACCACAGGTGCGTGCTATCACTCCTGTCTAATTTTAAAAAAAATCATTTGTAGAGACAACCTCTCCCTATGTTGCCTAGGCTGGTCTCGAACTCCTGTACTCCAGTGATTCTCCCACCTTGGCCTCCCAAAGTGTTGGGACTTACAGGCGGAGCCAGCGCACCAGGCCTAGCACTGTATTTACCTTCACACCGTATTATCTGAACCTTGCAAAAAATGACTGTGAGGAGAACAGTACAGGTGATGTTATTTCCTTATAAAGAGCAGAAAAATTGAGACTCAGACTTGGGGCACCCAGGAAGTAGGTGGCACAGCCCACACTTAAAGCTTGAGAATGTTAGTTCCCTTCTACCTACCCTTTAACTATACCTGCTACATCCTTAGCAGTGGTTTCAAACACGCACGACACAATCAAGGGTTTTAAATGATATCTGTATCTAGATCCAGAAAAGCCCATTTGATGAGAGGCGAAAATAAGGTTAAAATATTATTTAATTTTAAAATAAAAAAAATAGGCTCCATGAAAAAAAAATGTATTCACCTTTTGGTCACTGGTAATGTCACTGCATTAGGTTTTCTCAAGGATTCTTAACGTCGCTCTTATTTTTTTAAGCACTCCTATGTCCCAGGCACTATCCTAGACTCTGGAAATACAGACTCTTAAAAATACTCCAAAATCTCTACTCTCACTTGTTACATGCAGGAGAAAGGAGACAAAACAAGCCAGGAGCAAAATAATTTGTATATTTACTGAGACATAAGGGCTCCAGATAAAAATTAAGGGAAAAAAGCAAAGGAATGAGCGCGTGTATTGAGGAGCGAGGGGAAAAACGTAGGATGTTACTCGTTCACCTTGCAAAGTTTATCATCCACATTCAACAGCTGTTAAATAAGCCATCAAAATACTAGATGCGTGGGAAGAGAATTTACACACTCCTGACATTCCTATCCTCTCCTACTTCAAGAAACAAAATTACTCGACTCCTTGGCACCGCTGTTCAGAACCTTGATTTATCCATCAGACCTTGTTTCTTTAAAGCATCAGGGCAAAAAGTTCGTTAACTGGTAATAATACCAACTGAAAAGACAGAAATTAAAACAATCCGGCGTGCCTCCACTGTGAGGGTGCCCGGCGGCCACCGCCTTTCAGGTCGAAAGCAGATGCCCGACTCCGGTTTCTTGCTCACCCCAATCTCGGAGCTACCGGGGGGCCCCCGTCACTCAGGCCTGTGGCCTCCAGGCTGGCACTCCTCAGACCCGGGGACCGGGGCTCCGCCTTCCTCGGCCCTCGCGGGGTTGACGCTTCCGCGGCCGATGCTGGCAGTACCCCCAAGTCCGCCCACCCGCCCCGAGCCAGCTCGGCAGCGCAGGGGCCGCCCCCGCCCGCCCGCCGGCCCCTCGCCGGCTGCCACGTAACCCTTCGCGGGAACCAGGAACTGCGCCGCGCAGCAGGCGGGAGGGGGCGGCGGCGGGTCAGGAAGGGGGCGACGCGACAGTCCCCACCCCCCTGCGGGCCGCGATGAGGCCCACCGAGACTTTGCATCCCCGGGCCGGCCGCCGGGGAGCTGCCGCCGGCGTGGGGCGGGGCAGGGCAGGCCTGTACCTCGGGGACTGAGGGGTCCGCACCTACCCCGGACCCGAGCCCCCCGCGGTCCTGGGCGAAGAAGCCAGGGCTGGCAGCTGGAGCCCGGGCCCGGGCAGAGGGTGGCGGGGCAGGCGGTTGGGGCTCGGGGCGGGCTCACCTCAAACATGAGCCCCAGCAGGAAGACCATCGCCACACAGGAGACGATGTCCGCGTGATTCTGCAGGACGAATTCGTGGCTCAGCACCGGGGGGCTCTTGGTGCTCTTCTTGCGAATCGCCATGGTGGGGCCGCCGCCCGCGCCTGCAGGTGCTCCGCCCCGGCTCTGCTCTTCCCAGCTGCTCACCGACTCGCCGCCGCCGCCGCCTCCCCCTGGCTGCTCCTCACGGCCCCGCTGCAGCCGCTCGCTGGGGCTTCACTTCCCATCCCACAGCCAGTACGCAGCCGCCGGGCCGCCCGGGAGAAAAAAAAAAAAAGAAAAAAAAAAACAAACAAAAAAAACAACCAGCCCGCAGCGGCGCCGAGCATGCGCACCAGGGAGACGACGCTCGCTCGTGCCGCGGCCTCCTCCGCGAGCCCACAGCGCCACCTGGGGACCGGAGGCCGCAGGCTCGCGGCCGGGCGAGTTTGCTGGAACGTGAGCGGCGCTCCCCTGCTACGCACCGGGCCCGGCTTTGGGAGTCGTTTGAGGCGCGAGCTTCCTCCGCCTGCTCAGCAGCCTGAGACCGCGACCGGGTGCTCTCCTGCCGTCCTGGCCACCCAGGGATTGGGTGTCAGTGGCCTGTTGCACACTGCCACTTCTACAAGTGACTGCCACCGTCAGGATAATATAAAACTACGAATACTACCTGACTCCACAGGGGTACGGTGTATTCTCCAGTTTTAGCATCTGCCTTAAAAAATTAACCTTAGAGTTAAACACTCCTGGGGACTTATTTCTACCCTTTGTACGTTTGGACTAAAAAAAAAAAAGCTGACCCTATTCTGGTCTGCCTGTCCATCCCCACCCCATCCCTGTCCCCGTCACCGTCCCCATCCCTACCCCCATCCCCCACTGGCCTCAGACTGAAGACGAAGGGATCAGTTTGGGTTTACTGGCTTCACGTATATTTAAATTAACAACATGTTTTAGTAATCAAAAAGTTGAAAAGGATCGTGGATAAAGACACGTCCTCCTCTTATCGTTTTGCCCAAACCAGGAGTCCTTTATATTCTTTTTCCTGAAGAATTGCTCTCCTGTTTACCCATGAGCCAAATGTAGAAACCAAAGTCATGCTAGATTGAGCCCGTTCAGGGCCCTTCCGCATCCGGTCATCACCAACCCGGGGCAGTCCTATCACCCGGCTTCTCCACTGCCACAGTCCGAGGGGACTTGCCTCTTGCCTACAATATTACAACTCTGGTGTAACCACTTAGTGGTTTAAGAATGTGGCTTGTTAAATCAGAATTCTGCCACTTATTACTTGTATGATCAAGGACAAGTTACTTAATCTCTATAGGACCCCATTTCCTCATTTTAAAAAACGTATTCATTTATGTACTTACTGGGGGTTGACTATGCCCTGGGCACTGAGGATATAGAACTGAAATACAAATTAATTTATTCTTATGGGGGAGAGAATCTTTAAACAAGATTTCAAAAGTGAAACAGATGTTAAATTGAGTTGAGCATCCAGGAGAAAAATAAAGCAAGGGGAATAGGAAAGTGTGAGGCACTTACACTTGCCTGAAGACCTGCAGGAGGTGAGGGAGCAAGCCCTGTGGATATCATCTGTAAAGTGGGGATAACTATAGTGCTCATTTTAGCAATTAAATGAGATGATTAAAGGAAACTGCTTAGCTGGGAGTTAGGGCTTTGTAAATTTAGTCAGTGATTATTATTTTCCTCCTTCTGGGCAATCACTGGTTTCACTTCCCTTCAGATCACCTTTCAACGTTTATGCTAGAATGATGCTTCTAACTGACAGAAAGTTTTTCCTTTTCCTTCATGGAAAGCTAGCATGATGAAGTAGCCCTTTCTGATTTGGTCCTTGCCTACCCTGACAGACTGGAGCCCTGCATCTGCAGGCCATAATCTCTGTACCAGCATTATTGACTACACACACTATACAGTTGCCTCTCTGTATCTGTGGATGCTGCATACACTGTGGATTCAACCAACCTGGAGTAAAAAATATTCAAGAAAAGAACTGTATTTGTACTGAACATCTACAGACTTCCACCCCATGATTATTCCCTAAACAATATAGTACAGCCAACTATTTATGTAGCAGTTATGTTGGGTTCGATATTATATGTAATCTAGAAATGATTGGAGGTCTATGGGAGGATTTAGGATATTTCTCATCAGAATATTACATCATCTTATATAAGGCATCTGAGCACGGGTGGATTTTGGTATCTGCGTGGGTCCTGGAACCAATCCCCTGTGAAGACTGAGGGACGACTGTACATGCCATGGCATGCTCTCTTCCCATGCTCTCCCCTGCCTTTGCGTGTGCTGCTGTCTCTGGAATGTTTTCTCCTCTCCTCTCATAGACACAGCAGGCTCCTGCTCTTCCTTCATATCTCATTTACATATAACCTCTTCAAAACCTTCACTGAATTCTGTGAGCTAAGCAATTTATCTTTTATGATTCAATTGCATTTTTGAAATAGTTTTATTGTAGTACAATTTGTGTCATATACTTCAGCTATTTGAGATATTCAATTCTGGTTTTTAGTATATTTACAAAGTTGTGCAACAATCACCATAATATAACTTTAGAACATTCTTGTAATCTCTAAAAGAAACCTTGTACACATTACCAGTAACTCTCCATTTCCCCTCATAGTCTTGGCAGCCCTTGGCAACAACTGATCTATTTTCTACCTTTCTATATTTGCTTTTTGTGGGCATTTCTTTTTGTTCTTTCTTTGTTTCTTTTCTTTCTTTTTTTGAGATGGGGTCTTGCTCTGTTGCCTAGGCTGGTGTACAGTGTTGTGATCATAGCTCACTGCAACCTTGGACTCCTGGCCTCAAGAAATTCTCCCCCCTCCCAAAGTACTGGGATTACAGGTGTGAGCCACCACGGCCAGCTTGGACATTACGTGTAAATGGAATCATGGTCTTTTGTGACTGATTTCTTTCACTGAAGATAATATTTCCAAGGTTCATCCATGTTGTAACATGTATCAGTGCTTCATTCTTTTTTATGGCCAAATAATATTCCATTGTATGGATATAGCATATCTTACTCATCAGTTGAACATTTGTGTACAAGTTTTTGCCTGAACTCAATTCCTTTGGGTGTATACCTAGCAGTGGAATTGCTGATCATAAGGCAACTTTATGTTTGACCTTTTGAGGAACTCTCACACTGATTTCCATAGTGAATGCACCATTTCCCACCCTATTAGCAACGTGTAGGGGTTCCAACTTCTTCCCATCCTTGCCAATACTTGTTATTTTCTGTCTTTTAATCTTATCTATCCTAGTGGGTGTGAAGTAGTATCTCATTGTGATTTTGCTTTGCATTTCCCTGAGCACTAATGATGTTGACTACTAGCCTGTCAGGTGCTCGGGAGCCATTGTATATCTTTTTTTTGAAGAAATGTCTATTCAAATCCTTTACCATTTCTAAGTTGGATTAATTTTTTAAAGTTTATTGAGTTGTAAGGGTTTAAAAATATCTATTCTATATGTCCATGTTGTTCTGTATTTTAAAAAATAAAAATAGATTCTAGATCTTAGCAGATATATGATTTGAAAATATTTTTTCCAGTCTGTCTTTTTACTTTCTTGATGGTTTTCTTTGAAGCACAAAAGTTGTTAATTCAGTGAAGTCCAACTTATCTGTTTTCTCTTTAATCACTTGCTATTATTGTCCTATATAAGAAATCAGTGCCTAACCCAAGATTCCAAAGATTTACTCCTGTGTTTTCTTCTAAGAGTTTTATAGTTTTAGCTCTTACACTTGGGTCTATGAGGACTCACTTGTCTTTTGTGCATAATTTCATTTTAGCAGTAATCATACTATCTTCTATTGTTTGCAAGTCTGTGTTCCCACTAGACTGGTGCTCCTCAGGAACTGGGAGTCGTTTCATTTTTCCAGCTCCTACTACCTAGTGCTATACTGTCAAATATTTAGTGGTCAATATTTATTGAGGGAATGAGAAGAAAAAATACCACACATAAACGAGAATAAAACCTTAAGATAGTTTAACCAAGAAACAAATATAAAAATGATACATGACTCTACAAAGTTACTCATTTTAAATATATTTTAAGAAGATTTGCAATGCACCAAGCAAGTCCTGAGTTGTAGGATATAATTATTAACAAGACAGACTTAGTCTTTGTTCTTGAAACTCATGCCTGAATAGAAGACAGACAATAAACAATGACCAATGTGGTGGATATTTACAGAGACAGTGCAAGGTGCAATAGAAGTGTTCTAGGGCATTTGGAAATGAATTGCTGTACTAATGTCAGTTTTTAAACTGAAATTGGTCCTTTCAAACCTTAAAATCTAGTGATTTTTCACTCCTTTGTGAGAAGATCAAATTGGTCTTCTTTCAACTGCTTAAACATATCACACTCTGGCCAGCCATAGGACTTGAGATGACCATTGGGTTTTTTTGTTCATTTGTTTATTTGTTTTTGAGATGGAGTCTTGCTCTGTTGCCCAGGCTGGAGTTCAGTGGCATGATCTCAGCTCACTGCAACCTCCACCTCCCAGGTTCAAGTGATTCTCCTGCCTCAGCCTCCTGAGTGGCTGGGATTACAGGCAGGCGCCACCAGGCCTGGCTAATTTTTGTATTTTTAGGAGAGATGGGGTGTCACCATGTTGGTCAGGCTGGTCTTGAACTTCTGACCTCGTGATCCACCTGCCTCAGCCTCCCAAAGTGCTGGGACATCTAGCATTACAGGCATGAGCCACTGTGCCCAGTGATCACTGGGTTTGGTAAGATGCAGGTTGTTTGGTTATGTTAGTTTGGGTTGTCCAGGAAATAGATGCCAAGACAGAGTTAGAAGCATAAGAGACTTATTGGCAATAACATTTGTGAAAATTAAAGGGGAGGAGAGTCAACAGGGAAAGCCTTCAGACTGTAATGTAGATCTGATCCCTGTGAAAGGAAGGAAGAAGGATCAGGCAGGAAGAGCCTCAGACTGAGGTGCCGCTGAGAAAGTTTTGGCCAGCCTTGTGTGTGGAGCTCCAGCACAGAGACTACCCATTGAGGATTTCCACATTGGATGGAGATGATGAGTCCTTGGACTGCGACAGTGCCGTCATGCACTGTGGGCTCCTACCCTGCACTCTTGCCATCTTTCGCAGAAGGTCCTTGCTTCTGTCAGGAGACCCTCTCTCCACAAATCTCTCTTGAGCTTTGGTAATTATCCTTCTTGCTCCTTCAGGGACCCTATTGTTTATAACCTTGGGGTGCTGCACTATCATTCATCGTTTTCTTACCTGTACCCACGTACCCACACCATTGAAGGGAGTGCCTTTATACAAATTTCCCCAGATCACCCAATTTAAACGTGCCATTTGCTTCTGCTAGGACCCTAACTCTTATGGAGTCACTAGTGACCTTGAAGAGAGTGTTTTCTGTGGAAATGGTAGAAACAAATGGCTGACTGGAGTGGGTTGAAGAGAGAATGGGAAATGGCAAGATGGAGGCATAAGTATAAGCAACTCATCTGAGGGGATTTCCCTGCAAGGGAAGGCAGAGTAATGGGCACATGGTGAAGAGAGGTCTAGGGAAGGGTTTTGCTTTTCTTTTTGGATGAGCTACATTATGATGTATTTGCATGCAGGTGAGAATGAACTATAAGAAATATTTATTCTACAGGAGTTCCTTGCAGAAGCAAAGTCCTTGAGCAGCTCGGAGTTGATGGCATCTAGTGCACAGCTGACCACAGTGACAAGATAGGGTGCCCAGAGCAACCAGAGAGAGGGCAGAATTTAGGGGTAGGCTGATAACGGCAAGATGAAGTTGTCTGCTTCTGATTGTTTCTACTTTCTCAGTAAAGTAGGAAACAAAATCATCAGGAGTGGAGATAGTGTGATGGTATTTGAAAAGAGAATGGAGTAAAACTGTGGTGGGTGAGTGGATTAAAGGGATGTAATCAGACAGCAGGGCCCACTTGAGATTTGGGGCCATACATTTAAAGTGAGACTAGTAAGCAGAGCCACATAATTTCCTCTAGGCATATCTCCCTGTTTGGATACAGGTATGGAGAAGGCAGAGTTGGGCTTTGCCAGGCCAGTATGACAAAGGATGTGGAGGATGTGCAAGGGTGAGGGCAGGGGTGATGAAGTGAAGGCCATGAGGTGGTGGTCATGCTTGTTATACTGTCACCCTCTGCCCTGAGAGTCCACCCTTTGCTGCTGTGAAAGGCAAATGTCTGCAGACTGCAATACTGGGACTCCCTTGCCCTTGACTTCCCATTGGAATGGGACTGGAAGTCTGTGGAAGACACTAGCCAAAAATCAGTGGGTTTGGGGATTTCTTTATACTCCCATCATCCCTCCTTGCCTTACTGTGTTTCCAACAGTGACTATGTTTGTTCTCCTGTGGTCACTGCTGCTGTCAGGTAGCTTTTCTGTTACTGTTTCAGCTCTAAGTGGGCTCCAGGGACCTCATTCTCTCCCCCGCCACTTCAGGCTGTTGGTTGTAATAGCTTTCCATGCTCTTACTCCCCAGATACTTCACCATCCCTTGTTGGTTCATTCAACCTGCTACTCCTCTGTGAATAAGCCCTTCATTAAACGCTCTCCAGCTAAATTCTTTTGAATGGGCTATCTATTCCTTGCCAGTTCTCTGACAGAGACAGAGGACAGAGAAATAGTGCTAGGGCCTCTGAATTGGAGGCACCTATGGGGCTGAAGAAGTGTTGTGGAGGCTAGCTGGCTGAGGAGGAAGTGGTGAGAGAGTGGGATGCTGGAAATGATTTCAGAGGTTGTGCAGTCACTGGCAATGAGATGCACAGGGTAGAAAGGTGGGAGTGGTAGCTGAGGTGGATGGAGAAGGAGAGCTTTGAGAGTAAGAAGTCGAGACAGTAGGAGGCTAAGGTGCTCAGCACACACTTCACATGGATGCTAAATCACCAAGAATGACTGAAGGAGAAGAGTGGAAAGGGAGCCACTGAGGGAGCTGGGCACTAACATCTGCTGCAAATGAGGAAAAGCCTGAGAGACTGGCAGATGATTGCCACAGGAGGGTAGTGGGTAGTATTGTTTCAGGGCATGGACTTCCAGAAAAGCTGAGGTTTTTGAGCAAGGGAGGAGAATTGTCTGTCAGCAGCATTGAGGACTATGAAAGACACCCACTCCAGCCCTAGGCTCTGTGGTATGTGGTGCGTGGGAGGGAAGAAACAGCCACCTCTTGAGAAGGCTGGGGAAGCAGGTTTCAGTTTTCAGTTAGAGCTGCCTCCAGGTTTCTGAGCGAGAAGGTGAAGAAAACATTCAGAAAGAGGCAGAGGGTGTTGGGGATTTGGTAGATGGCACACCTGGAGCTTTGGGGGATACAGTGTAAGAGTTTGGGGACTGGAAAGGGGCTTTTGGCTTAAGCAAAATAAGGGGATGAACAGAGCCTTGTGGGGAGGAGATTGTGGTGATGATGGATAACAATGGAGGTTTGACTCTGGAGGTGACAAAGGTGGAAAGTTTTGAAGCATTGTGGAATGATCCTGAGGTCTTTTAGGGGAAAGTGAAGGTTTAATAATAATTTTTGCTTCTTTTTTAGGATTGGCCTTTTAAGTTTATAGTGAAAGGCGGCTGCCATTACCTTCTCCAAGGGTGGATCATGGTGGTGGGGAAAGTGGTCCTACCAAGACACATGGGTTCTGGAGGCCTCCCTCAAGCAGACTTTTTGTTTTGTTTTCTTTTAGAGATGGGGGCCAGGCTGGTCTGAAAATCCTGGCCTCAGGCAATCCTCTTGCCTCAGCATCCCAAAATGCTGGGATTACAGGTGAACCACCCCACCAGGGACCCCTCAAGCAGATCGATTGCTTATGTGTGTTCAGCTCTGGAGGCCACATTCTAAGTAAGTGAGACTTTGGCAAACATAGCCTGAATCCTGAAATTGTCAGGATTCTTTTAATGATTTTAGGATAGAAGGCAGTTTATTTGGGATTAGGTCTATCCAGGAAAATTTGTGGTACAAGGTTGCTGTAATTATGAGAAATATAAAAGAACAGAAATATGATCTTTGCCCTCAATGAGGTTGTGTTTAGTTGGCCTTACAAGACATGTATAAGAATCAAAAACCTGTTCTGAGATGATGTGAAAGTAGGTACAAGAAATTACCTAATAGAAATAAGTTAGAACTAAAATGGGGCTGTTTGATTTCAACCTCTCCTTGGGGACAAATTGATGAAAAGTAAGAAACAAATGTTTGTTGCATGCTTATTAAATTCCAGGCATTTTGCTTTCACATATATCATTTGGTTTTCACATAAATCTTATAAAATAGGTGTTGTTATCTTTATTTAAAGATAGAGAAGCTGAGGCTCAGAGATGTTAAGTAATTTGCCCAAGGTCATAGGTGCAGGTGTCTGTGTGCCTGCCGAGCCCATTCTTTTTAATGTTTTTTTGAGACAGGGCCTTGCTATGTTGTCTAGGCTGGCCTCAAACCCTTGGGTTCAAGAGAACCTCCCAAATAGCTGGAACTACAAGTGTGCACCACTGTGAAGCAAAAAAACCCATTCTTGTTTCATGTAAACAGTCCTGCAGTGTGTGTACTTGCCAGAAAGACTCTGACTTTTCAGACAGCATTGATTCTCAATGTTATCTCATTCCTGATCTGTTCAAGAGACTGGTTGGTGCCTACGTAGAAACATAAAGCCCATGAAAAAGACTCCAACAGATCATTTTTCTGTTTACATGTTATTGCTATATCATGCTATTGTTATATCATGCTAATGTTATATCATGAGTTTAAAAACATAAAACTGTACTCATCTAGTGAGGAGGAAATTGTATTTTCATGAGGAAGCAAAACCACTGCATTAATATTTGGAAATTATGTGATTTCCTTGAGTATAAATTTGCTGCTATGGAAACGAGAAAACAAATTTATAATACAGTGTTGCTACTAGTACGTAAGACTGGCAGGAGATGGCATGTCACATTTAGAGGTAGATCTGGCAACTGGGAGAGAGCTGTTTGATAACGGCTATGAAGATTCTGTGACCCATCCTGACCACTACCTAGGTGTCTCTCTAGGGGTAGAATGTAATCCTGTGACCTATAGAAGCTTAAGGAGCCCAAGCACAAGGTGGGCTTTCTCACCCTATTTACCAAGCACATCAGGGCCTGAGTAATACTTCTCTGATAAAAGAGAGCTCAGTTTCAGTAAGTGGTGAATGTAAAGTGAAAAATGGAAACAGGAAGTAGAATATTTTCAAGAAGTTTAACTTTGAAGGGGAGAAGAGAGCAGGGTATGTAAATAAAGAAGAATAAGGGAGTCAAGGTAGGTTTTGTTTTTGTGTTTTGAGTGATATCACAGTTGAGCATGTTTATTAACAGATGGTAAGGAGGGGAGAGATGAACAGGCTGAAGACGGGGGAAGAGGTGGGCAAAATGATGGACAGAGGTCTCTAAAGTTTGGAATCCACTAGAACTTTACATAGGAAGGGACACTTCTTTTTACACCGAAAGGATGGAGGGAGGAGGAAAGGCTAGTAGAGACAGCGCAGTCACAGAATGACAGTGGATGTTCTTCCATGTGGATGGTGAACTCAGGAAGGGCACTGCAAAGAGAACTGTGAGCCAAGTTTCTGTTTTGAATTGTTAAAAACCACAGGCAAAATACATTTAACAGAGTTTACCTGAACATTAAAGGATTCATGAAGTAGGCAGCACTCAAAACCAGAAGAGGTTCACAGAATTGTGTTTCAGCTATGTGAGCAGCAGGCTTTTATAGGTGGAACAGGTAAAGAGATTACCTGACCAGGCACAATGGTTCACACCTGTAATCTCAGCACTTTGGGAGGCTGAGGCAGGTGAATCACCTGAGGTCAGGAGTTCGAGACCAGTCTGGCCAACATGGTGAAACCCCATCTCTGTTAAAAATACAGAAACTAGCTGGGTGTGGTGGAGCACACCTGTAATCCCAGCTACATGGGAGGCTGAGGCAGGAGAATCACCTGAACCTTGGAGGCAGAGGTTGCAGTGAGCCAAGATTGCGCCACAGCATTCCAGCTGGGCGACAGAGTGAGACTCGGACTAAAAAAAAAAAAAGAAGAAAAGGAATTACTTGATTGGGTCCAGCTAAACATTTCCATTATTTGGGTACAATCTGATGGAAGTCCTTAGAGGTAAGTTGGTGGTTTGTGACTGGTTAAGCTTAAGTGTCCTTTTACTGTTTATATGGAATTGGGTTTTAGTTCATTTGTGTAGGAGCCTAAGGTGCTCATTGGCCTTGTTGATGCCCAGTTACATATTTTTAAAAAATTTTATTTATTTTTGAGACAGATTCTCGCTCTGTCGCCCAGGCTGGAGTGCAATGGTATGATCTTGGCCCACTGCAACCTCCGCCTCCCGGGTTCAAGTGATTCCCCTGCCTCAGTCTCCCAAGTGGTTGGGATTACAGGCACCCACCACCATGCCCGGCTAATTTTCATATTTTTAGTAGAGATGGAGTTTTGCCATGTTGGTCAGGCTGGTCTTGAACGCCTAACCTCAGGTGGTCCACCTGCCTTGGTCTCCCAAAGTGCTGGGATCACAGGTGTGAGCCAGCGTGCCCGGCCAATTACTTATTTTAACAGAATGATTGAATAATAAGGGCAGAAGGAAACATGTCAGCAGGAACAGGGATTTTTCAGGCATAGGGAGCACTGAATGGTTTGTAGAGGGAGAAGGCTATTAGCCCCACCTCAAGACATACAATGTATGACAGAAGAAAGATGTTCATTCAAGAGGGCTGAAGGGGATTGGTGTTTTGAGGGGAGAGCCTGGTATATAGTTAAAACAACCGGTCAGAAGGAATGTTTGGTGCAGTGGCAGAAGTTGTAGATAGTTTATATATAATGGAATTAATTATATTAGTTATAACTCTTTTAGTTGCAAGTGACTGAAATGGGAATATAGTGAACCAAAAGTTAAGAGAGTCAAAAGAAAAGCTTCAGGAGCCAGGGCGCGTTGTGGATCTTAGGAACTAGAACCAGGCACTTGACTTCATTAGATTCTTTCTCTACCTTTCTCTCTCTCTCTTTATTTTTCTTCTGTCTTCTGTTTCAGCTTGGCTTCACTTTTTCCAGACTTTATTTACATGGCAGAGAACATGGTCACTTGCTGGTTCTATCAGAACAATTCCAAGGAAAGACCTAAAGTAGGCTAGTTTAGGTTGAATGATCATTTCTGGGTCAAAAATTGTGGCCCATTTTGGCCACATGCTTTTTCCCCTGTGGGTAGGGTGAGTTTAGTACCAGAAGATGTGGAGGAGCAAGTACTAGACAAGTAAGAACACAAACCACTATTGGTGTCCTAGAGAACATGGTAGAAAGGATCTGGAGGTAGAGGAACAGTGGGAGGTGGTTTGATCAGGGAAGAAAAATCCAGCGGTAATGTGAATGTGAGTGAATGAGAAGAATGGATGGAGTGACTTGTGTTTGAGGCACTGGCCAAGGACTGTGGGGATATCTAGTAGGGTGATTTCTAAAATAATTTCAGCAATCACAGATAGAGGAAAGACTTGAGTTTGAATTTGTTGTGTTTTCAAGAGGGTTCTAGTTCTTAGGAACAGACAGGAAAATGGTGTCAGGTAATTGGTTCCTGGAGGCTGGCACATTCTGGAGACAGCAGCAGCTTCTAGGGGTGCTTCATAAGGTTATTATGCACTGACATCTGCCAGGAGTAGATCATTTTCACCTCATGAGAATTAAACATTGAGAGCATCATTTTGTGCAAAATGCCTTCCCCAAATTAGAAGGACTTATGCCTCAGGGACTTTGTGACTGATGGAACTGAATAGATATCTTGTAGCCATCAAAGACTGGTGTGTGGCTCAGTGCCCAGTAGAACCCAGGTCTTAGGGTGATGGCCAAGGATTCTTTGGAGCTCCTTCCTTGTTTGCATCAGTCCATGTGCTCCAAGACAAAGCTTATGGCACAAATAAAAACAACTACAATGTATACAATTCTTTGCAGTCCTCCAAGCACTTCTGATATACATTACTAATTTTAGCATTATCTAAACCCAGAACGTAATGTTATCTCTGTTTCAAATGAGGAGATAGAGGCTCAGAAAAATAACTTAAGCTTTCACAACTAAGTTTTAACTCCCAGGATGAAGAATGTGAATTTTAGCTTATAAAATTATGGTAAGATTATACTAAAGACTAAATATGGTACTTTGTGGCAATTAGTTGGTATAAGTCAAAGTGAAATAATCATAAGGGAATATGTGAATGTACTGTTAATAACATCAAAATAAAATTAATATTTATTGGATGCCAAGTGCTATGCTAAACACTACAAACTACTCATTTAATAGTGACAACTCATTGAGTCAGATCCTATCACCATTCCTTTTCTACAGATAAAGATTGATTAGACGAATATTACTAAACTGTTAATATCACCACCATGATAAGTGGAAATAGGAATAGGCTGCATACAGGGAAATCAACTAATAGTAGTTGATTTTAATTAGGAAATGAGCACTAGGCTAGGGAAAGAAGAGAAAGGAATAAATCCTTGAGTCTGTCCAAGACAAATGATAGGTTTTCTCCCTGTGAAGCAAGCCACTTTTATTTCTTAGGCCATTTATTCCTCCTTCTGAGTACACTTATAACAATCAGCATTTTCTTTGGTTCTCAATCTGCCTTCAAACTACCTCCTCAAATTATAGCATAAATATTTCCCAGTTAAGTGGAGTGGGGCTAAAAAGAAACAAAGGTGACAAAGGACTAATTCAGCTTGGGACATGGGAGAATGGTAATGCCATTTACCCACATGGTGTGTAGGGAAAGGGAGGTAATCAGGAAATTGTGCAGTAAGCTGAAAAGTTTGGTTTTGGATGCATTGGGTTTCTTCAACACATGGATGTCTGCTCTTTGGGAGACAGCCAAATAAAGGATCCTTACAGACAGCAAAAGATTCAGGCCTGGGGCTTTGGTGAGTGATTCAAGCTAATCACACATTTGGAAATTATTCAGCATGGTGGTAATGTTAACAACACCAAAATGGATTAGCTTGTTGAGGTGGTGAATAAAAAGAAAAGAACAATGCATTTAGTCTTGGGGGTGTCCATATGAAAGAGGCTTAAGGGGGATCAGGAATTTAATTATGTATATGTCATTTTAATAGCAAATTTCAGAGTCCTTTTCAAATGATAAGTTTCTCACAGTCTCCATAAAACTGAATGAGGAAATTTAAAAAAGTCCATAATATTCTTTCACTGTATAATCCTAGTAACTGATTTATTTTAGGCTTAAATGCTATTGCAAGGAATGTGCTCGTCTAAAAGACAGTACTATTAGGTTATTTCCTCCCATGTTGAAATGTATTAAAAACTATACTAAATGAGTCAAGTAATATAATAGGGAAAGAAATGGAGAATAATTACATTAAATAACTGAATTCCAAGAATAATTGCTCTAAGACTAGCTTCCAGGAAGCCAAAGCAAAAACTGATCATGGCGAATTCACTAGATAATATCCCATGTAGAGTTTTGGAAACATGGCTAACTATCATTATTGCAAGGGCCGTCCCTCACCATGAGAGTCCAGTGAATGGTCTTACAGCTGAGAAGCTGTGTTGTTTTAATTTAAAAAGTCCCCAGGAAATTCTGAGAATTAATCAAATTTGACAAGCACTGCTCCAATAAAGGAAACATACAAGTTCACAGGAGAGACAAACATTTTTTCTAGCTCTGAAATGAGAAAAGATTTTGTTCCATTGACATTGAAGAACATTCAATAATAAAACAGACAATGTCTTCAATTGAATTTAAAAAAACAGGTAAGATTTTATCTGTCTATTTTTTTTTGTTTGTTTTTTTAATAGAGACAAGGTGTTAGTGTCACCTGGGCTGGAGTTCAGTGTTTCTAATCATGGTTCACTGTAACGAACTCCTGGGCTGAAGTGATCCTCCTGCCTCAGCCTCCCAAGTAGCTAGGACTACTGGTACACCACCATGCCCAGCTAATAATTTTTAATTTTTTTTAGAGAGCAGTATCACAATGTTGTCCAAGCTAGCCTCGAATTCTTGGCCTCAAGCCATCCTCCTGCCTTTTGCCTTCTAAAAGTCTGGGATTGCAGGTGTGTACCGCCACACTTGGACTTTTATGTCTGTGTCTTTATACTGACTTTTGACAAAATAAAAACCACCAACATAATATTAAATTACAATTCTGTTGCTGTAGTAAATAATCATCTGGGTCAGTTGAAAAAAATCTATACTCCTTTGGGGTCCAGAAATTTGCATTTGTAATAAGTCACCAGATGATACAAATGGTCCAGGAACGCATTTTTACACTGAGAGAATGGATGGTTAACAACAGTCCTTGGCATTTTAGGTTTAGATATCAAATGTTAAGGTGTACTATTTGTAATAGACATTTTCACCATTTTTGAAAACTGAAGCAGGGTTAATCTACTTCTATAAGCTGGAAAGACGTCTGTGGTATAAAACCAGAACACTTCTAGTAAGACTTTTCTTCAACACTCAGGAAAATATTAAAAGCATGGTTTGCTTTATATGCCAATAGAGTAGATGTTAATCTCACACTAAAAAGAAGAAATTCATACTCAATGGATTAAAACCTTTTAACCTCATGGCATAAAAACATGGGAAAACGAATTTCCTAGTCTTTTAGTAGAGATGCACTTCACTCAAAACATTAAAGAGCCAAAGACATCACTGTGTTGATACAACCATACATAATATAAGATCATATATATGGTCCTGAATTGCTGCAGCCCAATATATTTGGAAACATCTGATTTGAAGCAACACAATTTTCAAGATTGGTCTTTATTTTCAAATACATCAGGAAAAAATATTCTTAAGGGGAGTGCTTCTTTATGGTCATAGTCATCCCACACTTCTTAAAAACACTAGTAAAAATAAGTAAGGGAATCTGCCATATAAATGTTAGCATTCATACAGATTTAGTAGTAACTTGACCACACACAGAGAAAATGTGGTGTTGGCTGAAGACTAAGGGATAGAGGCAGGGACCTTTTTTCTCTTTAGTAGTTATTGAATCCAGTTACTAGTTATTGAATCCTAAATTCAATTCAACTCTCAGTGAGAGCAACTTGAACTGTCATAGATTTTTAATACTCTAATATATTGTGACTAAAAAACAAAGTTGGGATCTACCATAGACATATAAATAGCCCCCTGCTGGATTCAGGTAACTTTGGATCTAGTTATCTTTAGATGGTTTTCATACTGCAGTAAACAAAGATCATAAAGGTCTGACTCCAATTCACCTTAATTCTCTAGGTCCTTAAGTCTAGATACTAGGTGCAGGATTTATTTTTAGGGAAAACTTTGTGCTTCAGAACAGTATCTATGAAATAATATGAATTTGAAAATTCCTATTTTTAAACCTAAGTGAGCAATAAATAAGCATATACCTTTCATTGTTTCTGATTCCCGATAGGTTTTGCAGAATAAGAATTCTAGGACAAAATGCTTATTCCACTGAACTAAAAGTTGGAACCCATCCATTGCATACTATCAGTATTTTGACATTAAAATTTAAATTAATTAGGGCGGGCGTGGGGCTCCAAGCCTGTAATCCCAGCACTTTGGAGCCGAACGGGCGATCACGAGGTCAGGGATCGGAGACCAATCCTGGCTAATCGGTGGGAAACCCCGTCTTACTAAAAAATACAAAAAAAAACAGCGGGGCGGAGGGTGGCGGGCGCCTGTAGTCCAGTACTCGGGGCGAAGACAGGAGAATGGCGTCAACCCGGGAGGCGGAGCTTGCAGTGAGCTGAGAGCCGGGCCACTGCACTCCGCTGGTGGCCAGAGCAAGACTCTGTCTCAAAAAAAAAAAAAAAAAAAAAAAAAAAAAAAAAAAATAAAATTTATAACAAAAAAAAAAAAAAAGTTATTTAAAATATAAAAAAAAAAAACAAAAAAAATTTAAATTTATACCAAACTAATAAATAGAGCTAATTTAAATATTACATAGTAACAGCAGGAAAAATATTTCTCCATTCTCTCTCCTCCCACTCCCACACTTCCCAAAGGCAACGACTAAACTCTTTTAGACATTTTTGTTCTAGTATTAACCAATAAAACACTTCTACTACTTCTTGATTTGCCAGTTTTAGGCTTTATTGACTTTCTATTATCATAGGTGATGATTTAGTATTCTTAACCTCCCACTTCCTATCTTCTGTTATCCTATATCACCATTTTTTGGTCAGTGTTTACACTATTTCCTATGAAAAAATGCAGAGGCAGAAAATATTTCATGATTATTTCCTTCCTTGCACTACTTTAGTTTTTTGGAATAAACAATTGTCTCATATTTTCTACTTGCATAGTTTTCTATGAACTCATTATTTCAGTTGTTCAACTAGAGCTGTTGTATGACTAACAGCAGTTTTTTTTAACCCCAGTGCTCAAATATATCAGATAATGTATTGGTTCGTTTTTTCCCCCTGGATATCTCTCTCTCTGAAGCTCTTCCTTCTTCCTGCTCCAATCTGGAGAAGGCTTCGGGCACACCTTTGTCTTATAACTTCCTTTTGGCATTTTTCTGTGGTGGATTTACGATTTCAATTTTGTGCTTTCCTTTTTCCCATTTTTCTAGAGTATATTATCCTGTAGTTCTCTAAAGAGAGTTGTATGGCAGATACACTTTTTGAGTCCTTACATTCACACATGATTTATTGGTTGGTTATGCATTTCTAGGATGCAAATAATTTCTCCCTCAGATTTTTAAAATTTATTAGTTATTTGAGATGGGGTCTTGCTATGTTGGCCAGGCTGGTCTCAAACTCCTGGCTTCAAGCAGTCTTCCCATCTTGGCCTCCCAAAGTGCTGGGATTACAGTTGTGAGCCACTGTACCCACCCCTCCCTCAGATTTTTGAAGGCCTTCTGTCCTAATACCTACTCAGCACTGAAAAAGTGAGTGCCATTTTGATTTGTGTTCCCTTCTAAGTGATTACAAATTCCTAATGCTACCACCACACCTACAACCTACAATCTCTTAAGAGCTTCTCCTTATTTCTAATGTTCTGAAATTTGACAATAGTATGTCTTGCTTTGGATTGTTTTATCTTTTTTACATTGTTGAGTATTAAGTAGACCCTTTCAATTTAGACTCATCTTGCCGGTCTGGGAAATTTTCTTATATTTCTTCTTTGATAATTTCTGCCTATTTTCAGTTCTTTTTTTAGGGGGACTCACTACGTTAATATTGTACTTCCAGCTTGCCTCCTAAATTCTTCTATCTTTTCTATTTTCCATTTTGGTTTTTTGTTGTTCTATTTCTAAAAAATGTCTCAACTTTGTTTTTCAAATTTCTATTTATTTTGGTTATATATGTTTTATTTTCCAAAGCTTTTCATAGAGCTATTTTTCTTTTCCTTTTTTTTTCTGCTTTGAGACAGTTTCACTCTGTTGCCCAGGCAGGAGTGCAGTGGCATGATCACAGCTCCCTGTAGCCTCAACCTTCCAGGCTCAAGGGATCCTCCCACCTTAGCCCCCGCAGTAGCTGGGATTACAGGTGTGCCACCATGCCCACCTAATTTTTTTTTTTGAATTTTAGTAGAGAGGAGGTCTCACAATGTTGCCCAGGCCTCTTGTGAACGTCTGAGTTCAAGTGATCCTCCTGCTTCACCCTCCCAAAGTGCTGGAATTACAGGTGTGAGCTACCATGCCAGCCTCTTTTACTATTATTTTAATATATACCCCTATATACTTATTATTTTTTATTGGGTTTGGGAAAGGAGTAGCAATAATAATATGCATTATTTCAAAGAATAATGCTTAATGTTTTAAAAAACTGTACATAATGTTAATGGCTTTTAATGTGGATTGTTGGGGATTCAGACTGCTTAAAATTTAGCATTATGAGTAATTTATCTGGATAAAACTGGTAACAAGCACTTTGTTGATCATTTATTGTTATATCATCCAATAATGGACAAAATAAGCTTAAGCAGCACATAAAATAGAGTCCTCATTTACTACTGCTGACCTTCCTTTTTCAGACACCTCTCTTGGCTGGTAAACACTACTCCCCCAGTGACTGTCCTGTCCTTGATTCAATCTTTCTAACCTTTGGCAGCTTCTTTTCCTGTATACAGTAGTCCTCCCTTAACTGTTGGGGATACATTCCAAGATCCCCAGTGGATACCTGAAACTGCATAGCAAATAACACCAAACCTTATATATACATTGCTGTTTTTTCCTATACATACATGCATACCTATGATAAAGTTTAATTTATAAATTAGGCACAGTAAGAGATTAACAATACAGTAGAACAATTAAAACAGTATCCTGTAATAAAAGTTATGTGAATGTGGTCTGTCTCTCTCAAAAAATATCTTATTGTTCTGTACTTACCTATTTTCAGACCCAGTTGACTGTGGGTAACTGAAATTGCAGAAAGTGAAACTGCAGATAACGGGGGACTACTGTATCCACCCCTTGGTTGTCCACACACTCACTCATTGCTTCAATTGCAACCTCAGTGCTGATGACTTCCCAATCTCTATCTCTAACCCAGACCTCTATCATACACTCCTCACTGCAGACTAGTTCTCATTAGTTCCCAGATTACTTTAATATCTTAATCCTGTTATCTTCGTAAACTGAGAATGTACATCACCTCAGGACCACTATTGCATGAATTGATTGTAAAATATGTGTGTTTGAACAATATGAAATCAGTGCACCCTGAAAAAGAAAAGAATAACAGCGATTTTCAGGGAACAAGGGAAGATAACCATAAGGTCTGAATGCCTGTGGGGTCAGGCAGTATTCAACCATATTTTTCTTCTTGCAGAAAGCCTATAGATGAATGAGCGAGTAGGAGAAACATTGCTGAATTCTTTTCCCAGCGAGGAATAACCCTGGGGAAGGAATGCACTCCTGGGGGGAGGTCTATGACCGGCCACTCTGGGAATGTCTGTCTTATGTGGTTGAAATAAGGACTGAAATATGCCCTGGTCTCCTGCAGTACCCTCAGGCTTACTAGGATTGGGAAATTCCAGCCTGGTAAATTCTAGTCAGACCGGTTGTCTGCTCTTGAACCCTGTTTCCTGTTAAGATGTTTATCAAGACAATGTATGCCCAGCAGGACATAGACCCTCATCACTAATTCTAATTTTGCCTTGCCTTGTGATCTTTATTGTCCTTTAAAGCATGTGATTCTTGTGACCTACTCTCTGTTCATACACCCCCTCCCCTTTTAAAATCCCTAATAAAAACTTGCTGGTTTTGTGTCTCGGGGTTGTCATCACGGTCCTACCAATATGTGATGTCACAAATTTCTCTCTTCGTACTCTTCCTCTTTATTTCTCAGACTGGCCGACACTTAGGGAAAATAGAAAGAACCCACGTTGATATATTGCAGGCTGGTTCCCCTGATACCTTTAATTTTCATTAAAATGTTTTATTATTTATACTTTAAATAGGCAATACATTCAAATAATTCAATTCCAAAAGATATAAATGGGTATACTGTAAAATTTCCAGTCCTATCCTCCATCCCTTAGCCACTTATAAATTCTCCTCCTGGGAGGGAACCAATATTATTGGTCTTTTAATATTTATGATATCTTTTCTGCATACACAAGTAAGTCCACTTGTATGTGTCCCCTCCCCCACTACTCACTTTAATTCCAAATTTGTTTTGCAAGGCACCAATGCAGGTGGAACCAAGACTTTCACAACCAATATTTCTTTTTTTATTATTATTATACTTTTAAGTTCTAGGGTACATGTGCACAACATGCAGATTTGATACATAGGTATACATGTGCCATGTTGGTTTGCTGCACCTATCAACTTGTCATTTACATTAGGTATTTCTCCTAATGCTATCCCTCCCCCAGCTCCCCACCCTCTGACAGGCCCCAGTGTGTGATGTTCCCCACCCTATGTCCAAGTGAGCTTGTTCAATTGTTGAATTGAACAATTCCCACCTATGAGTGAGAACATGTGGTGTTTGGTTTTCTGTCTTTGTGATAGTTTGCTGACAATGATGGTTTCCAGCTTTATCCATGTCCCTGCACAGGACATGAACTCATGGATTTTTATGGCTGCATAGTATTCCATGGTGTGTATGTGCCACATTTTCTTAACCCACTCTATCATTGATGGACATGTGGGTTGGTTCCAAGTCTTTGTTATTGTGAATAGTGCTGCAATAAACATACGTGTGCATGTGTCTTTAGTAGAATGATTTATAATCCTTTGGGTATATGCCCAGTAATGGGATTGCTGGGTCAAATGGTATTTCTAATTCTAGATCCTTGAGATATCGCCACAATGTCTTCCACAATGGTTGAACTAATTTACACTCCCACCAACAGTGTAAAAGTATTCCTATTTCCCCACATCCTCTCTAGCATCTATTGTTTCCTGACTTTTTAATGATTGCCATTCTAACTGGCATGAGATGGTATCTCATTGTGGTTTTGATTTACATTTCTCTGATGACCAGTGATGATGAGCATTTTATCATGTGTCTGTTGGCTGCATAGATGTCTTCTTTTGAGAATTGTCTGTTCATATCCTTTGCCCACTTTTTGATGGGGTTGTTTTTTCTTGTAAATTTGTTTGAGTTATTTGTAGATTCTGGATATTAGCCCTTTGTCAAATGGGTAGATTGCAAAACCTTTCTCCCATTCTGTAGGTTGCCTGTTCATCTGATGGTAGTTTCTTTTGCTGTGCAGAAGCTCTTTATTTTAATTAGATCCCATTTGTCTATTTTGGCTTTTGTTGCCATTGCTTTTGGTGTTTTAGTCAGGGAGTCCTTGCCCATGCCTATGTCCTGAATGGTATTGCCTAGGTTTTCTTCTAGAGTTTTTATGGTTTTAGGTCTAACATTTAAGTCATTAATGCATCTTGAATTAATTTTTGTATAAGGTGTAAGGAAGGGATCCAGTTTCAGCTTTCTAAATATGGCTAGCCAGTTTTCTCAGCACCATTTATTAAATA
>NW_016805524.1:1781873-1788087 GCF_001698545.2 Rhinopithecus bieti | reverse complement strand
TGAAGAGTGTTTTCCAACTTGGTTCCATTCTCCCCATCACTTTCAGGTACACCAGTGAAACACAGATTTGGTCTTTTCACATAGTCCCATATTTCTTGGAGGCTTTGTTCATTTCTTTTTACTCTTTTTTCTCTAACCTTGTCTTCTCGCTTTATTTCATTAATTTGATCTTCAATCACTGATACCCTTTCTTCCACTTGATTGAATCGGCCACTGAAGCTTGTGCAAGTGTCACGAAGTTATCTTGCCATGGTTTTCAGCTCCATCAGGTAATTAAGGTCTTCTCTACACTGTTTATTCTAGTTATCCATTCATCTAACCTTTTTTCAAGGTTTATACCTTCCTTGCGATGGGTTCGAACATGTTCCTTTAGCTCAGAGAAGTTTGTTATTACCAACTTTCTGAAGCCTACTTCTGTCAACTCATCAAAGTCATTCTCTGTCCAGCTTTGTTCTGTTGCTGGTGAGGAGCTGGATCCTTTGTAGGAGAATAGGTGCTCTGATTTTTAGAATTTTCAGCTTTTCTGCTCTAGTTTCTCCCCATCTTTGTGGTTTTTACCTACCTTTGGTCTTTGATGTTGGTGACCTACAGATGGGGTTTTGGTGTAGATGTTGTTTTTGTTGATGTTGATGCTATTCCTTTGTGTTTTTTAGTTTTCCTTGTAAGAGTCAAGTCCCTCAGCTGTAGGTCTTTTCGAGTTTGCTGGGGGTCCACTCCAGATCCTGTTTGCCTGGGTATCAGCAACGGAGGCTGCAGAACAGCACATATTGCAGAACAGCAAATATTGCTGCCTGATCCTTCCTCTGGAAGCTACATCCCAGAAGGTCACCTGCCTATATGAGGTGTCTGTTGGCCCCTACTGGGAGGTGTCTCCCAGTTAGGCTACATGGACCCACTTGAAGAGGCAGTCTGTCCACTCTCAGAGCTCATATGCCATGTTGGGAGAACCACTGTCTCTTCAGAGCTGTCAGAGCTGCAGAAGTTTAAGTCTGCAGAAGTTGTCTGCTGCCTTTTGTTCAGTTAAGCCCTGCCCACAGAGGTGGAGTTTAGAGGCAGTAGGTCTTGCTGAGCTGTGGTGGGCTCTGCCCAGTTCGGGCTTCTTGGCTGCTTTGTTTACCTAATCAAGCCTCAGCAATGGCAGATGCCCCTCCCCCAGCAAGGCTGCCACCTTGCTGTTTGATCTCAGACTGCTGCGCCAGCAGTGAGCAAGGTTCCGTGGGCATGGGACCCGCCGAGCCAGGCACGAGAGAGAATCTCCTTGTCTGGCAGTTGCTAAGTCCTTGGGAAAATTGCAGTATTTGGGTGGGAGTGTCCCATTTTTCCAGGTACAGTCTGTCATAGCTTCCTTTGGCTAGGAAAGGGAAATCCCCTGACCCCTTGTGCTTCCCATGTGAGGTGATGCCCCACCCTGCTTCAGCTTGCCCTCTGTGGGTTTTACCCACTGTCCAACCAGTCCCAATGAGATGAACCAGGTACCTCAGTTGGAAATGCGGAAATCACCTGTCCTCTACATCAATCATGCTGGGAGCTGCAGACCAGAGCTGTTCCTATTCAGTCATCTTGGAACGGATCCCCCAATATTTCAAATACTGAACATATATCCCCTAACAAAACACAAGTATTGGCTGGGTGTAGTGGCTTGTGCCTATAATGCTAGCACTTTGGGGGGCTGACGCTGGTGGACTGCTTGAGTCTAGGAGTTTTTTTTTTTTTTTTTTTTTTTTTTTGAGATGGCGTCTCGCTCTGTCGCCCAGGCTGGAGTGCAGTGGTGCAATCTTGGCTCACTGCAAGCTCTGCCTCCTGGGTTCACGCCATTCTCCTGCCTCAGCCTCCCAAGTAGCTGGGACTACAGGTGCCCGCCACCACGCCCAGCTAATTTTTTGTATTTTTTAAGAAGAGATGGGGTTTTATGGTGTTAGCCAGGATGGTCTTGATCTCCTGACCTCATGATGCCCCCCTGTGCCTCCCAAAGTGCTGGGATTACAGGCGTGAGCCACTGTGCCCAGTCTCTATTTTTTAAAACAAAAATTAAAGCAAAAGTCTTTCCAAAGATAAAGCTATCTTCCCAAGCACCCCCAAAAATAGAATAGGAGGGAAAGACTGATAATAATGAGAGTCCTCCTTCTCCACCATTCCCTGGAAATTGGTGGCAGGTCTCATTTTGATGTGTGTTGCATTATTATAAGCACAGACTTTGGAGGGGGCACTGATAAACAGCACTAGCAGAAATAAGACTATCTGCCCTTGAATCTTTTCACATGTTCTCCAGGATTCTACCTTCCCTGCTACCAGCCACTTCACCAACTTTTTCTTGAAGTGACAATCTGGAGAGATGACTTCAAAATACTCAAAGTCTCAAGAGAAATACACAGAAACGATTAAGGTTGCACAGAGATGACCCAGTCATTCTTTGAGTTGCTGCAGAAAAATTGGATTTATTTATTATATATTTTACACAAATTGGAAAGAAGGCAAAGTTATTCAGTAAGGTAACTATATTGGTCCAGAATCTTCCTGTTACAGTCTTCTTCTGGAAACAGATTTCACTCACTCCAGCCACAGAAGTAGCTAGGCTAAATACAGAACCTAATGTTTCCTTGACCACAGGGACTGGTCTAAGGGATGGGTAATGAACCAGTATAAATCACTGAATTCTTCCCCTAGGATTTTTCATGTCGAAGCTAGACAAATCAGCTTTTTCTGCTGGTTATAGAGTGGTGAGAATACGAGCCTAGAGGCCAGGTATGGGGGCTCATGACTGTAATCCCAGCACTTTGGGAGACTGAAGCAGGAGGACTGCTTGAGCTCAGTTCAAGACCAGCCTGGGCAACATGGCAAGACTTTATCTCTACAAAAAACAAATACATAAATAAATATTAGCCAGGCATGGTAGCCTGCACCTGTGGTCCCAGCTACTGGGGCAGTTAAGGTGGGAGGATCACTTAAGCCTGGGAGGTGGAGGTTGCAGTGAGCCATGTTTGTGCCACTGCACTCCAGCCTGGGTGATATAGCAAGATCTCATCTCCCCCCCGGCCAAAAAAAAGGTAGTGTGAGCCCAGAGGTCCCATAACCATGTCCATGTCCTTCATCATGTGAAGAACCCAGTTGAATGTAGGGTCTCTTACCTGCAAAGATAAATAGAGGTGAGAGGTTTGGGGTTGTATTGATGGGAATGTAAACATCTGTTCTTGTTCACAGGCTTGGCTTTGCTCTACCCTTATTCTTCTCAGGTTGGTTACATGTGCCAACCAACTTCCCCCTTTGCTTAAGCTTGTTGAAATAAGTTTCTGTTACCTGTAACAAAATATATCTTATCTGCTTAGGTCCAGTTCCATATATCTGAGTGCCTACTAGGTGTCTCCCTTTGGATGTTTCCTGGTACTTCAAACTTGTATCTGTAGTAAAACGCATCTTTCTTCTCTTCTGTACTCTACCTGTCCCATTTCTTCTATTCTCTCAATCTGGTTACCAACATCTACCCAGCTGCCCAAGCCAGAAATCTATAGCTCTTCTAGACTTCTCTCTGTCTACCTGATCCCCCATCTCTCAATAACTAAGAGGTTTCTAAGTGCTATTCCTCTTCTTTAATATTTATCCTACATCTTACCCCCCATTCTAGTATCCTTGATACCCCTTCTGTTTTTTTCCTTCCCCCATGATACTGAAAACATCAAATCTCAGAATGCTTATGCTCCCCACTGCCTCTGTTCAATGGGGTCCCTGTCCCCTTCTGATAAAACTTCTGGTCCCTGATGATTGGTCCAGAGCAGTCAGCATAAAGGCTGGTCAGTAACATATAAGAAAGTGTGGCAAGAAAATTCTCTCAAACAGAGAACAAATACACCAATCAGATAATTTTCTATGAGGAGATCAGTACCTGAGACATGAAGAGGGCTACTCAGTTGCCAAACAGAGGCTGAAGATATGCAGAGAGAAGGCAGAGGTGACAACAAGCAGGCTTTGGAAACTCTTGAATAAACAGAACATGAGTAAGCAAAAACTTCCGGGTGCTGTGAATGGAAGGTAAAGTGATTGTCTGAAGTACTGGAAATGAATAGAGGAATGAAATCACCATAATAGAAGAGGACCAACTCTTGCTGTGAGGATACAACAAAACAATACTAGAACTGCCCCAGAACCTGAACTGCTTTCCAATTCCTAAAGTATACATACCCAACCTGTATGAAACACGGCTGGATAACAATACGTTGCTTCCTGTGTGATTTCTGTGTTCCCCTGAGATTCTTGTTATCCCTATGGCCTCAACACACAATAACATAAATTCTAGTTGTATAAATTAGTTCCCCAACCAAATGATGCTCTGCCATATCTATGTGCATACATGATTTCCTCCAATTGGAATAATTCTCCCATCTCCCATATAAAAACCCCTAACTTTGCCTACCATGTACCCATCTTTTAAGACTGAGCTCAAGGTCCTCTAAGCAGCTTTCTATAACTCAGCCAGGTAAGCTCCTCTTCCTTTACTCTAGCACATGGTAATTGTATGTCTTCATAAATAAAATATGAGCTTCTTTTGTTTACCTTTGTATCCCCGGGCCTGGCCCAGTACCCAGGACAAAGCAGACATTTAATGAATGCCATTGTTTTGGTTAAAGCTCTCAGTTGCTAGACTCTTTCAATAAACAATAAATGTACTAGCCTTCCATTATCACCCCTCTTCCAATATATCTAATTACAGTCTGCAGTATCTGAAGTGGGCCACGGTACTAAAAAAAGACAATGATTCCATGGCTTTTATGTAAGATTTCCTCAGCTCAGAATGCCCTTCTCATCCCTGTTCCCCAACTTCTTCCAAGAATAGAAGTAGGAAGTCCAGAATTAATTGCACTAGTTCAGGCAAGAGAGGATGATGGCCTGGACTAAGGAGTATTGGTGGGGTAAGAGGTAGTGATACATTCTGGAGGTGGAATAGGCATTAAGTACTTGGTGAAGATTTGGTTATAAGAGGAGGAAGAGAAGCATATCAAAAACGAATCCTGGAGTTTGAGACCAGCCTGGCCAACATGGTAAAACCCTGTTTCTACTAAAAATACAAAAATTAGCTGGGGCTATAATCCTAGTTATTCGGGAGGCTGAGGCAGAAGAATCGCTTGAATCCAGGAGGCAGAGGTTGCAGTAAGCCAAAATCGCACCACTGCACTCTAGCCTGGGCAACACAGTGAGATTCTGTCGTGCAAAAAAAAAAAAAAGAATAAATCCTTTGACCTCAGCCTTGGCTGCACTGTTGGCTTCCCTGGTTTTGAGGCTTTTGGACTTGGATTGAGCCATGCTACCAGCTTCTCTTTTTCCCCAGCTTGTAGATAGCCTATTGTGGGATTTTGTCTTGTAACCATGTAAGCCAATTCTCCCTAATAAACTCCCTTTTAGATATACATTTGTATTATCGGTTCTGCTCCTCTGGAGAACGCTAACACAGTATCATTCAGTGATATTAAGTACATTGACAGTGTTTTGCAATCACCACTACCACCTATCCCCAGAACTCTTTTCATCTACCCAAACTGCAAAACTTCTTACATGAAACACTAACTTCCCATTTCCCCTTCCTCCTAGTCCCTGGTATCCACCATTCTTCTTTCTGTCTGTATGAATTTGATCACTCTAGGCACCTCCTATAAGTACTATTGTATAGTATTTATCCTTTTGTGACAGGCTAGTGTCACTTAGCATAACGTCTTCAAGGTTCATCCATGTTGTAGCACATGTCAGAATTTCCCTCCTTTGTAAGAAGAAATATATTCCGCTATATGTATATAGCATATTTTATTTATCCAGTTGGCCTTCAACAGACATTTAGGTTGCTTCCACCTTTTGGCTATTGTGAATAAAGTTGCTGTGAACATGGATGTACAAATGCCTGTTGAAGTCCCTGCTTTTAATTTTTTGGGTATATAGTCAGAAGAGAAATTGCTGACCCTATGGTAATTCTAAAGGTTTTTTTGAGGAAGTACCATACTGTTTTCCATAGTGGCTACACGATTTTATGTTCCTATCAGCAATGCACAAGGATTCCTCCACATTCTTGCCAACACTTGTTATTTATTTATTTATTTATTTATTTATTTATTTATTTATTTATTTTTACTGTAGCCATTCCTGGTGGTTGTTAAGTATTATCTCGGCTGGGCGAGGTGGCTTATGCCCATAATCCCAGCACTTTGGGAGGCCAATGTGGGCAGGTCACCTGAGG
>NW_016805524.1:1763242-1781658 GCF_001698545.2 Rhinopithecus bieti | reverse complement strand
TTATTTATTTATTTTTAATTTTAATTTTTAATAACAGCTATCCCAATGGGCCTGAAGTGGTATCTCAGGGTTTTAACATTTATCTAATGATGAGTGATGATGAATATCTTTTCATGTGTTATGGGCCACTTGTATATCTTTTGTGGAGAAATGTCTATTCAAGTTCTTTGCCTATTTTCAATTAGGATGATTTTGTTTTGAGTTTATAGTTATTTTGTAATAAGAACCAGTTCTAGGAATACGGGTCTAGGTCTTCAAAGCATGAGAATAAGTGTATTAGAATGGCATGAAAATTCTAGGGACCTTGGGAAAAGAGGCAGAAAGAGATGAAGCTGCCAAAGAAAATTAAAAAAATGTTAAGTCTGGCTGGGTGTGGTAGCTCATGCCTATCATCCCAGCACTCTGGAAGGTTGAGGCAGTAGGAATGCTTGAGCCAGGAGTTCAAGACTAGCCTAGGCAACATAGTGAGATTCTGTCTGTATAAAAAATAAAAACATTAGCCAGGTGTGGTGCTGTGTGCCTGTAGTCCCAGCTATTCAGGAGGCTGAGGTGGGAGGATTGCTTGAGCTTGGGAGGTAGAGACTGCAGTGAGCTGAGATTGCGCAATTGCACTCCAGCCTAGGTGACAGAGAGAGACTGTCTCAAAAACAAACAAACAAAAAACTTTTTAAAGTCTCACTCTTTAGAGAAGAGTAAACAAAATACACTCAGAATTCTGGGCTTATTTTAGTATTGTAGTTTGAGAACTGTATAAGTAAGCACTGGTGGACTGCCTTGTGAACCTAACCACTATATAAGAACACTACTTATATAAAAATATAAAAAACGCCCTATGTTATAATCCTTTAATTTAAATGTAAACTTTTGATATATAATTCATGTATAAGCTGATGACTATTTACATACTAAAATTTAAACTTGGAAAGTATGTTGGTTGCATTAATGGATTACCGAAATAATTACTCATCATATAATACTTTAGATTAGGAATTTAATATTTTCAATCACCAAAATTCATTTGCATGAATCATTTGTGGTATACCAAAATAAGAAAATACACATGATACAGAGTTATGGAACCAATAGATAGTCACGATATAGTTGATAGAAACATCAAGACAAAGCAATTATGTACAGATAGAGACAAG
Source organism: Rhinopithecus bieti (assembly GCF_001698545.2). Lineage (NCBI taxonomy): Eukaryota > Metazoa > Chordata > Mammalia > Primates > Cercopithecidae > Rhinopithecus > Rhinopithecus bieti. Next base: position 1,780,510 of record NW_016805524.1, on the reverse strand, counting down.
GGTTGAGGAAAGAGTAAGGGTGCATAGAAATCTGTGCTGTTAAATAAAGTAGCTATAGAAAACAGTATTACTGATCACTAATAATAGATAACTGACCACCAAAAATAACATCAAGTTTAAATTGGATAAATTTTATTATTTTTAAAGTAACCATTTTATTGAATCTATTGAAAACTGATAAACTATTAGATTCTGAATTTTTAGTAAAACATTATAAGACCAAGGTTAGAGAAATAACCTATCATATGGTTGTATAGTGTAATTCATATATTTTAGCATAAATATAACATTATTTTAAAGCATATCTAGGGTTATTTTCAATGTTTTATACTTTTATACTCTCTATAAAATAACCTATAGTTAAGAAAACATACCATTCTCTCAAAGCAAAATAAAACAAAGCTTTCTTTAATCTGAAACTAAAGATGAGCTTTCCATTTCTTGTCAGGATCTGTGCTGCTAACTGTAGAAAGAAAATCAGAGAGTAAAAATTTAACAATAGATAAGTAAATGCACTGGATTTTAAGTTACCTTGTGGCTAGAAAAAGCACTAATTCTTAAAATAATTTTGTTGCTCAATATAAAGTTGGGTATTTTGGTACATGTAAAAACATTGCTAAGGCTTCCATGTCAAATTCAAGCTTAGAATTCTGGCTTTTAAGGATTACATTTCTATAAATTATTAGTTTGACAAACTAACACCAGAAAATAATTACATAATTACTGCTTTAACATCTCTGAGTTTACTACCTTTACCACTGTTTAAAACCTTTGGCTGTTCCCAAATCTACCACATGTAAAATTTTTCGTGGTTTTCGGGTCTGGGAGAATAGAAGTTATCTTCCTACTACATGTCTGTGATTGCCATTCTGGTGGGTAAGGATTGGAATTCCAACTGAGATTCTAATTCCCATGGGAGCCTTTGGTTCCAACTTGTGGTCAACTGGCCCTGTGCTACTGACCTTCCTAGCGCCTGTCTCTCTCCAATTTAAAGTGATATTCATGGGAGAACTCTGATGGGTATTATTTTTCCTCAAAGGAAACTAAGGCATTCTGTAAAAATATTTTAAATGCTGGTAATAGAAGAAAATTTGGAAGCATACTCACATATTTTTCCTTCTTTTTCTAGTTTTTTCAAATGAAGCAAGAGATTACGTTTAGCCATTTCATGTAAATTCTCAGGAGTATTCTAAAAGAAAATGAAGGTGAAAACATTCCTTTTTTTTAAAAAAAAGAACAGTTAATTTTTTTGAAAGCTTTGAAGAAAAGCAAAATGTAACAAAAGTTTATCTTAAACACATTTTAACTTAACATTTTCACAATTTCACTTTGTATACATCTTGTTTTATATTCTATCTATACTCCTATAGATACAATAGGTTGTAAGCGCCATAAAGACAGTAGCAGTATCTGTTCTTTTTTTTGAGACAGAGTTTCACTCTTGTTGCCCAGGCTGGAGTACAATGGCATGATCTCAGCTCACTGCAACCTCCGCCTCCCAGGTTCAAACTATTCTCGTGCCTTAGCCTCCCAAGTAGCTAGGATTACAGGCGTGTGCCAGCATGCCTGGCTAATTTTTGTATTTTTAGTAGAGATAGGGTTTCACCACATTGGCCAGGCTTGTCTTGAACTCCTGACCTCGGGTGATCCACCCGCCTTGGCCTCCTAAAGTGCTGGGATCACAGGCGTGAGCCACCATGCCCGGCCCAGCAGCAGTATCTGTTTTGTTCATTACTGAATATTCAGTGTTTAGCATAATAATACATAGCAGAAACACATTAATATTTTATGAATGAATAAATGTAAAAATTATTCTTAGAACGTTTTCATGATGCTACAGACAGTTGGCCCTATAATTTATTTATTAGGTTACAGGGCAATATCTTTGTATAGTTTAATTTAAATTTAATTTTTTTAAAAAAGTTTTTGGGCTGGGCGCAGTGACTCACACCTGTAATCCCAGCACTTTAGGAGGCCGAGGCAGGCGGATCACCTGAGGTCAGGAGTTCAAGACCAGCCTGACCAACACTGAGAAACCCTGTCTCTACTAAAAATATAAAATTAGCCAGGTGTGGTGGCACATGCCTGTAATCCCAGCTACTTGGGAGGCTGAGGCAGGAGAATTGCTTCAACCTGGGAGGCGGAGGTTGCGGTGAGCTGAGATGGCACCATGCACTCCAGCCTGGGCAACAAGAGAGAAACTCTGTCTCAAAAAAAAAAAAGTTTTTGAGATACAGTCTTGCACTGTCACCAAGGTTGGTGTGCAATGGTACGACATCGGCTCACTGCAGCCTTTACTTCCCAGGCTCATGTGATCCTCCCATCTCAGCCACCCGAGTAGCTGGGATCACAGGCATGTGCCACCACGCCCGGCTCATTTAAAAAATTTTTTGTAGAGTTGAGGTCTCACTATGTTGCCCAAGCTTGTCACGAACTCCTGGGCTGAAGCAACCCTTCCACTTAGCCTCCCAAAACGCTGGGATTACAGGGGTGAGCCACCATGCCTGGCCACAAAAGCTTACATTTTTAACCTCTAAGCTATGCTACCTAGACAGCAGACACCTAATAAACATGTGCTGAAAAACTGAATTATACTGAATGCCATATAGTGCTGTCAATACAGTGATATTCTCAGAGGCCACTGAGGTGTAAGGCTCTTTCCCTACATACTACTTTACTCATGTTCTTTGATTTTTTTTCCTTTTTCTCCATTGTTTGGCATTGCTACTACTTCTCACTGCTTTGCTACTACTTCTCACTGTTACCATCCCAATATCTGTGTCTAGCAGGCCACCCCTCCTTTCTTGGTGCAGGCTAGGACACGAGATAATCAAGATGGCTAGAATAATGCAAAAATTATTACAAAATGTAATCATCAGGCTCTTGGTAGTTTCTCCTACATAGTTAGGCAGTTTCTCCTACATAGTTAAGTATATAAAGTTCAATGATGGCTCAAAATGGCTATCTTTGTTCTCTAAGGCCAGTTTTTGTTTAATTTTAGCACTGTAGAAAGTTTAGGCTGCTGGTCTCACATCTAGAAAAGTGGCATAACTTCTGATCTGTGATATGATAAGTTTACCATTTCTATAGTCTACTAAATAGATAATTCTAATAAATCTGTGGCTACATACAAATAAGAAAACTGAAAATTACCTTGTAAATAATTTTTACAAGTTCCATTACTGTAAATGATTTCTCAAAGTTCTCACGAAATAATGTAAGAATTTGCTGCTCTCGAATATTTCTGTGAGAAATGTATTGTTGAATTTTAGCTTCAGCATTATGAATTACTGGGCCATGTCCTGAATTAAAATAATTATAAGAGTTACTTCAGCCAGATAAAAAAATACTAAGTACAACAGAAGCTAACTCACTCTATTTAAAATAATTCATATGATATATTGAAAAGCATACTAAATGTCAAATATGAACTATTTGGAAAGCTATATAGGTGAAAAGATTTAAAATTATGTACAATGCCCCCCAATTAGAAAATTATAGCAAATAGAATCTATAGAAAATATTGTGTACATTAAAAATAGGAATACAAATTTAACAATAAAACATAGCAATAAAAACAGCAACTACAATAATAACAATAGGTAATGTTTATGAAGTGCTCACTATGTGCTAGGCACTGCCCTAAATGATTAACATACATTATTCTTACAAGAATCCCATGAAGTAGGTACAATTATTATACCTTTCTTATGGCAGAAACTGAGGCATATGAAGGGTAAATAATCGGTCCACAGTTACACAGCTAAGAAGGGGTGGAGTTAGGATTCTGATGGGATCTCTTAACCACTCTGTGCTCTTGACCATTAGGCTAAGCTTATAAAATACTGCAAAAGGAGAATATAAAAAGCAGTTTCATGTACATAACCAAGCTCTATTAAAAATTCACAAGACCCACAGAACTTTAAGAATCCTATGTATAAGCTTATGTATGTCAGAAATTTTGACAACCCAGATTAAGTTATACTATAATTTACCTCCCCTTTAAGATATTATACAAGTCTGGAAGAACGTTGTTCTCAAATATTTGAGAACAAAATATTCAGAAGCAGGCTAACCTGTTACGGGATCTGGTTAGACACAGACCTATCATTTATTCGCTGTGTGGCTAATAAATAAGTATCTGAATCTCTCTAAGCTGTTTCTTCTGTTGTGTGGTGAGGGAACCACTACCTACTTTACAGGGTTTTGGTGAGTATGACAACTGTAAAGGCCCTTGCACAAAACCTGATGGCTAGAAGGCTTTAATATTATGGTAGCTATGGCTACAGAGCATAATTTACATATAAACAACTGCTGTGCTAGTAAGCCAGTTCACTGGATTCATTAAAGCACTCTAGAATCTTTACTAGGCAGCCTCTCATTAGCTTAGCCTGAATGTGAATTCACTGAATGTCTGCCCTCTTCTCTTTAAAATAGCTGTCTTTAGCAAAAACAAAGCAAAACAAACAAAACCCCCAAAGCTATCAGCCTGCAATCCTTTAACGTCATCATATTAATCTAAAAGCCCAGCTCTACTGTATGTTTTTTATTTCCCCAGCAGTAGGAACTCATCACAGAGTATAAATGTGTTGAAGATACTGGATGGATGGATCTTTCAATGGGTTAGGAGCAAGTTAGAAGAACTTAGAAAATTAAGTGACCTAGTCCCTTTTCCTTTTGGGCCTTTTTGTTGGGTTCTTTCTTAGCTTTTTTTTTTTTTTTTTGAGAAGGAGTCTCACTCTGTTGCATGATCTCTGCTCACTGCAACCTCCGCCTCCCATGTTCAAGTGATTTTCCTGCCTCAGCCTCTTGAGAAGCTGGGATTACAGGTGCCCGCCACGACGCTTGGCTAATTTTGTATTTTAGTAGGGATGGGGTTTCACCATGTTGACTAGGCTGGTCTTGAACTCCTGACCTCAGGTGATCTGCCTGCCTTGGCCTCCCAAAGTGCTGGGATTACAGGCATGAACCACTGCGCCTGGCCATTTCTTAGCTCTTAAGATGAAGGAGAGATTGATATTGTAGAATAGTCCAGTGAGATCTGAGATATTAATATGTTTCTTTTTCTGGAGAATGGAAATAAGGATTACCATTTTATAGTTGATATAGAAGCTACTGGTATTTCAACATTGTAAATTAAAAAAACTAAAGCTCAGAGGTCAAACATTACCCAAAGTTACACAGCTAAAATGTGGTCCAAATACAAATCAAGTTAACAAAAATGATGGTGGCTTATGGAATGAAAGTATTTTCCCATTTCAATGTAAGCTTATTTCTTTGAACAGTTCTATTAATAACTATGTTGAAAAATAATCCTCATATCTTTATCAAAAGTTATTAATATGGCTCTCGGCCTTCTCTTTAACTGCACAGCTAGACAGGACTTAGGGGTGTATTTTTTTCCTTTTTTTTTTTCTTCAGACAGAGTCTCACTCTGTTGCCCAGGCTGGAGTGCAATGGCGGATCTTGGCTCATTGCAACCTCCACCTCCCAGGTTCAAGCAATTCTCCCGCCTCAGCCTCCCGAGTAGCTGGGATTATAGGTGCCTGCCACCATGCCCGGGTAATTTTTTTATTATTAGTAGAGACAGGGTTTCACCATGTTGGCCAGGCTGGTCTTGAACTCCTGACCTCGTGATCTGCCCGCCTTGGCCTTCCAAGTGCTGGGATTACAGGTGTGAGCCACTGAGCCTGGCCTTATATGTTATCTCTTCAAGGCCAAATACATACAGAGACAAGCCAAAATGAACCTTCCTCATCATCTGACACAAATGGTTTGCTAGGTTTGAAAAACTACCCACTTTGGCATGCCTGTAAACCCAGCACTTTGGGAGGTTGAGGTGGGAAGACTGCTTGAGGTCAGGAGTTTGAGAACAACCTGGAAAACACAGCAAGACCTTGTCTCTATTTAAAAATACAAAAAAATTAAAAAAATTACCCACCTGGATATATAATATCAGCTTTAATTTTCAATAACTCTTTTAAAGAGTTCATATAATCATAGAGGTCTTCAAATATTGTTGTTCCTTCCCCTAGGATGCAGTCTCCAGAAAAGATAGCATTTTCCTCCTCTAAGAGTAGAGCCATATGATCATCAGTGTGGCCAGGTGTATATAGAACTCTGGTTGAAAGAAGAAATAAGAAATAATAACAATTATGAACTCAGGCTTAGAAGAAATTTTGAGAAGTAAATTATTCTCTATCCTTATCTTTAGACACAAATAAACAGATGAGTTAAAAAGTTTCTTTTTTTTTTCTTGCACCCACTGAAAATTATCATTAGAAAATGCTCTCCTTCAACTAAACGAAGATTCTCACTCTGAAGTAAAATTTAATACTTTGCCCACCCTTTTTTCTCTTTTTTTTTTTGAGACAGGGTTTCACTCTCTTACCTAGGCTGCAGTTCAGAGGCACAATCACAGGTCACTGCAGGCTCAATCTTCCAGGCTCAAGTGATCCTCCCACCTCAGCCTCCTGAGTAGCTGGAACCACAGGTGCGGGCCACCAAGCCTGGCTAATTTATTTTTATTTTTTGTAGAGACAGGATCTCACAAAATTGACAGGCTGGTCTTGAACTCTTAGACTCAAGCAATCCTACCACCTCGGCCTCCCAAAGTACTGGAATTATAGGCATGAGCTACCTCATCTGGCCTCCTACCTTTTTTCTTATTTTGTAAGTAATAAGCACTGATTATAACAAATTTGGAAAATAGAAAAGGAAAGTATTTAAAAGAAATGAACATCAACAACCATTTCTATTCCTCAGAGGGAGTGCTTTTATTATTATAGAATATATATTTATTTTCTATGCATATTTATATTTTAAAACAAAACTGTGATATTGTTTTAATACCTGATTTTTGAATTCTTAACTTACTATATTGTATTTTCCTACATCATTATATGTTTACATCATTTTATACACACATACACACACACACACACACACACACACACACACACACACACACACACACATATATATATGTTTATTTTTGAAATAGGTCAAGGTCCTGCTATGTTTTCCAAGCTGTTCTCACCCAGGCTGAAGTATGGTGGCGTGATCCTGGCTCACTGCAGCCCTGACCTCCTGGGCTCAAGCAATTCTCCCACTTCAGCCTCCCGAGTAGTTGGGAGCACAGGTATGTGCCACCACGCTTGGCTAATTTATTTTTATTTTTTGTAAAGACAAGGTCTCTCTATGTTGCCTAGGCTGGCATCAGTATATACTTTTCAAAGACAAGTATTTAAGCACTTAGCACAGTAGGTGGCACAAAGTTGCATGCTTAATAAATGGTAAAAAATTTATTTTAGTAGTGATTATCTAAAAGCTTAAAAGAAACTTTCTTAACAGGCAGCAGGTGGTCAGAAAAAGACTCTTTAATCTATTTTTTTGCTAATTAAAATTTTAAGAACAGAGCTTTTTTTTTTTTTTTTAATAAATTTTACCCTACATAAGAAATTTAGCATGCTTTTGTTTCCTTTTCCTTTCCTCCAATTTTCAGTTTTGTTGACAAAACTGATTATAATACTTTTAAAGTATGACAGGTATTTTATTTCAAAATTTCTTATTTACATTTATATTGTTTTGTAACTATGCCGACAAGAAACCAGGTAAACAAAAAGCTGAGTTCAAATAATCTGTTCTGCAAAGCACCCCCTGACTTCTCAGCAATATACAGACTTAATTCTCTGTACTGGTCACCCTTGCCTCTACATTATTATTCTACTTTGAATTATATATTATTCTATAGGCTTCAGATTGTTTTGTTTACTATTCTACCTCACAAGATTATGAGTTCCAGAAGGGCAGGACTCTCATCTCATTTTCGTTTTTATATACCCAGTACTTGGCACTTAGTAGTAGCTAATTTTAGTAATAGATTGCTTTCCATGTGCCAGGCACTGTCTTCAGGGATTTACACATATTACACATTTAATCCTTACATTACTTTGGGTTAGGCATTATTAACCTCTCTATTTTACATTTTACATAAATAAATCACAGCAAATAGCAATAAATGTCTAAAGGAATATGGTTTAAATTATATTTTATTTAGTTTAAGAGGATAATTACCTGTCTATTCTAGTCAGTATTGAGTTATTGTGTGCTTGGAATAGATATCTATTTCTCTATCTGTATATATAATTTTTTGTTTTTATTTTTTTGAGACAGGGTCTCGCTCTGTCACCCAGACTGGAGTGCAGTGGTGCAATCTTGGCTCACTGCAACCTCTGCCTCTCAGGTTCAAGCAATTCTTCTGCCTCAGCCTCCCAAGTAGTGGGACTACAGGTGCTCGCCACCACGCCTGGCTAATTTTTGTATTTTTAGTAGAGATGGGGTTTCACCATGTTGGCCAGGGTGGTCTCAAACACCTGACCTCAAGTGGTCTGCCCGCCTTGGCCTCCCAAAGTGCTGGGATTACAGGCATGAGCCACTGTACCCAGCCATGCTTGGAATATACTTAATAAATCTTCACAATAACGGAATATTTTGTGGGAACAGGGTAAATGTGATGACATATAGATGAGTGATAAGTGACTTATCAGACAGGAGAAAACGGAAGCCTAAATAAGCAGTGGGGAAAGCTGAGAACCAATCAGATTTGCACTGCAGAATTCCTCAAAGTCTAAGGATTTGGGAAATCTGGAAGTGGAGGGTGAAGTGGAAGGAAGGTCTATTGAAAGTCTTTTTAACAAACATTCAGATCCTCAGAGTCTCTTCCCACTTTGAGTTGAGAAGTGCCCCAATCTCACTAAGGGAAACGCTGGAGGTTTAATCTTTGAAGAGGGTAAAACAAGGCACAGATGGAGGAAGAGACAATATACTAAAAAAAAAGGAAGATTACAAGAATATATGTAGATTCCTATGCCTTCTTTCCACACTCAGCTTCTATAATTCTTGCAGCCAGGCCTTTACCCTACATGAAGATTAGAAGAGTCTTTTTCTAAGTTATTTTACCAGCTCAGGAAGAAACACTCTATGATACCAATGATGGAAGGTCCCCAACTGAAGAGTCATCCAGATTATCCTACAGCGAGGCTTAAAGCGTACAGAAGACTCCCCCTCACATTCTCAGAGCTCCCAAATAGCTCTGTAGTTTCCATTAGAACACAATTAGTAAACATCAGAAGATAATCAGGATTACTAGTCATCTAAGGAAAGTCATGTTGAAGACAGTGAATAAAAACGAACAAGTAAAGGCAGTTATGAAGAAAATTTCCAAAAGAATCTAACCCCATAGAATATAATATCCTCAGCAAAAAGAGAAGAAATTGCAACTATGAAACAAGAATAGGGTAGTATAAAAGGAACATTTCAGAAACAAAAAGGGTTCCTGAAAATTACAAATCTGAGAACAGAAATAAAAACATGTAGTAAGATTAGGTGATAAAGTTAACAAAATCTCCCAGAAAGTGTAGTAAAAGGCAAAAGATGAAAATGAGAGAGAAAAAAAATAGAGTAGTACAGGAGTTCTAACAAAATAATAGGAATTTTAGTAAATGAAACAGCACAAAAGAGATGACAGAAAATATGCACCTCAAGAAAAGTTTTGGAACTGAAGGACATGTTTCCAGACTGAAAAGGCCTATCACGGATTGACAAATACTCCACTTTGACTAAAACTATAGTCAACTCCTCTGAGTTTTTTCTGATGATGGGACTCAGAACACACCACCGCCAAAATATGGCACCTTTGCATGCTGAGTATTTTAAGATGAAGGAATCACTGTGAAATTTCAGGATACAGTGGACAAGAAGGAAAAAAGCAAAAGCCAGGGACCAAAAAAGTTAGCAACAGAAGGGCTTTAGCTTTCTCTATTGCAATATTGAAACCAGAAGGAAATGAAACCTTGCAGACAATACTGAGAAGGAAAAAGACGTTCAACTTAGAATCTATACTCATAAATACCTTAAATCAAGTTAGATGAAAAAAGGCTACTTTTAGACATCTAAGGTCTCAAAAATTCACCATTTCTCAGGAAGCTATTGGAGGTGGGTTCCTCTAAAACAGAGGGGGTTTTAAGAAAGTTATGGGACACTGGAGAGAGGCAAAGTTCCAGAAGCCCCAGGTGAGAGTGCAGGGAATTCTGAGATGACACCAGCACCAGGCCTGGAGGAAAACAAGCTGAGACAGGAGCAAGTTATTAGCTGGGAGGCTTAAAGGGAAGGTTCTTTCAGAAGATGAAATTGAGAGAATCCATGATACATTTAAACACCCTAAGGGAAGATTTATATACTCAGAGTTAAATTAGTGATAAATACACAGAAAACTATCCAAAATAACAAAGCAAACACAATGACTAATTGCAGGAAAGCGGGAAAAGTAAGCATAGTTTACTACACGGTTCAGCTGTAAAGTGTCTACAGTCATAACAACATCAACATCAAATGCTGATCTAACCAGCATCATGAGAGGTTAGAGGACAGGAATGGTGCTCAAAAGTGGGAGAAGAGGAAAACCTAATTCTAATTTTTTCATAGTGGAAAGTTAATACATATCTCAAATTGAAAAATAAGATGTAGCAAAGAATCAAATAGTCCTCTAAGATTTGTAACTGTTACTGCTCCACTGTATAATTTCTTTCTCCCTAGAGGCAACCACTTTCACCTCTTAACTAATCATTTATGTCATTTGTCTGTATGTTCCCATACAACAAAAAAGGTAATTATGTGTGTCTCTCTTCCTTGGGACCTTGATGAGCCTAGTCATGATATGTAAATGTTTTCAAGTTTGGATTTTAGATTCTAGAAGCCACACTAATAAGTAAACCTTTTGAAACATGTTTTTTTAAAAATTGTATTATTATTTTTAAGAGATGAGGTCTCACCCTGTCACCTAGTCTGGAGTGCAGTGGAGTGATCATGGCTCACTGCAGCCTTGAACTCCTGGCATCAAGGGATCCTCTGGGATTACAGGTGTGAGCCATCATGTAAACCTGTCTTTTTACAAAACTATCTGATTATAGTTTAATTTAGAATACAAAACTCGTTTAGGCCAACCTTATATTAAAAAATAATCTATAAAAAGTAGTATACAGAAATAAGTATAAAGCTATTTGTGTTAAGCTTAACTCACAGGACCACATTATTAATTAATAAGCAACAGTGAAGCTCTAGTAAAAAGATGTGTGACTGTCATTAGAGCTAAAGGTTCAGTATTTTCACAGGATAATTCTACCAAACATTTAAAGGTCAGATAATTTCACTACTATGTACTTAAACTCTCCTGAAGCATAGAAAAAGGCCAGGTGCGGTAGCTCACACCTGTAATCCCAGCACTTTGGGAGGCTGAGGCCTGAGGTCAGGAGTTTGAAATCAACCTGGCCAACATGGCGAAACCCCGCCTCTACTAAAAATACAAAAATTAGCTGGGCGTGGTGGCAGATGCCTGTAATCCCAGCTACTCAGGAGGCTGAGGTAGGAGAATTGCTTGAACCCAGGAGGTGGATGTTGCAGTGAGCCAACATCGCACCACTGCACTCCAGCCCGGGTGACAGTGAGACTCTGTCTCAAAAAAAAAAAAAAAAAAAAAAAAAAGAAACAGATAAAGCCCCAAACTGACAAAGGTACAAAAAGAAAACTACCCAATTTTATTAATATTCTAAAAATAATAATCAAAATATTAACAAAGAGAATCTAAAAGCACATTGAAAGATCATGACCAAATAAGGTTTATTAAAAAATGCAAGAATGCTCCAATATTATAAGACGCCTGAAAATCATAGTAAAGATATGGAGGAAACTAATAAGTTCATCTCCCTAGACATTGAAAAGACATTTGATAAAATTCAACTCTTAAATAAAAGTATTTAAGAGAACTGAAATGACTATAACTTAGGGAAGTTTCTCCTTTGGCATATATATAAAAATCAATCAAATCCTTAATATTAAATACTGAAACTGTAAAGTCTTTAAAAAAATCTAATAATATAATAGATATAAGATATTAGATACTAATGGGAGCAATTATTTTTGAAAGGCCAATGTCTGACATTAAGAACTATTATGCTTTTACAGTTTCCAAGTGTATATTTCATATATTGCAAACAATTACTATATTACAGTTGATCCAATGGCAAGGTATTAAAGAGCTGTTAGAAATCATCTCTTTTGTCTGGTTAAACCTGCTGCAAGCTGTTAATAGAAGTATTCAATGTTATATGAAAATAATTTCAAGGGGTGTATTTCCAGTCAACTATATAAATATGTGTCTGTGTGTGGGGATGTGTCATATTTTGTGAACAATCTTATGAACACATATAATGCATTAACAAACAGAACCCCAATCTTTCTCTTTTTAATCTACAAAAACTCACTTGGAGAACCACTCTTCATCTGAAAACTGTCTTGCTTGCAATGCCTCCTTCATTATCAGCCCTCCCTGACCCCCTAACACACCAGAACTTAATTGTTTTCGGTGCTATAAACAGAAAACAAGCAGCAGGGTTTCTTGAATTGGGGAATCAGTAATCTCAATTCTCCAGTCACCTGGGTGGCTGCTGTAATTTGCATAAACCTGTTAAAATTCACTTCACACAGTCAGGAGAAAAGGAAATGACATCAGAGGTGCTTTGCTAAAGATCACAGGAACTGCAGCTGTGGCCTTCCTATTTGGCAGGTAGAAAATTTATCTAGTTTTGTTACTTCTGTGATAGAGTGGACTTTGTAAGGATGACTCTCTTAGAGAATTCAGGACAGTGATCAAAAACTGTCAGACTGACTTTTCTTCAAGAAATTTAACTTAGCTTGGTAGTTTACATCCAGAATCAAATTCTTACTGAAAAACCTTTCTAGTTTTCTACTTTTTACTGCAAGGGTCTTGGTGGATATTATCTCTGTCCCTACTACATTTTATTTTATTTTTTTCAAAGTTGGCAAGGAGGCAAGATCAACTGGCCAATGAATACATGAGGACTGAGGCAGATTTTAACCTTCTACTTATGCAACTTTCACTGAACAAAACTCTTAAGTGCTGTTATTTATATAGAGTTGAACTCTTGTCAAATGTCTTTTCACTAGCTAGCTTAACAGAGGTTTTGCTTAAAATATTACATGTTAATATTGAAAACAATTGGGCTTTTCTGACTTCATAAAAGTGAAAATTGAAAACCACGGTCATCAGGAAATTAAATGTTTTATCCAGGCTTTAGCATAATGAAAATTTATATTTTGAGAAAAGATTATTTACAACTAGTCATCTTTAAAATGTGTCTGTTTTGATTCTTTTGTCGGTTTTCCCCTTAAATCTTTACATAGATTCCCATGAGAGTACAGTAAAACAGAAATTAAATAGAATTCATATAATATTTGAAATCTTTGGCATCAATTCACTCCAGGAATCCAAGACAGTACTCAACTGAAGGGGAAGCAAGCATAAGGGAGATTTCTGGGACACTGATACTGTTCTGTTTCTTCATCTGAATGCTGCTTACGGGCCTTGTTGAATTTGTGAAAATGCATTACTTTGTACATTTATGCTATGTGATCTTTCCTGTTTATATATTATACTTTGATAAGAAGTTAAAAAAAAAATGTCCTGTTCCACCTGGATGGCAGTTAACATCCAACAGCGGCATATGTTTAATCTGGAAAATTAGGTATAGCTCTAATGAATACCCATGATTCTATGATAACTGTGATAAACCAGTACTGTGATTTCCAAATCTTTGAGACAGAAGAGTCAATAAACCATCTCTACCCCTTTCATTAACTTGGCCTAGGGCTGGAGTGCTTTGGAGGAAATTTCAGTACTGTCAAGAATACTTTTTGAGAAGTAGTAATATAACGTTTGTTTTCCTTTGATGTCATGGGCAAATTATATAACATGTTATTATATTTTCTTTTTGTTTTTGGAGACAGAGTCTCGCTCTGTCACCAGGCTGGAGTGTAGTGGCACTATCTCAGTTCACTGCAACCTCTGCCCTCACAGGCTCAAACAATCCTCTCATCTCAGCCTCCCAAGTAGCTAGGACTACAGGCACACAACACCATGCCTGGCTATTTTTTTTGTATTTTTGGTAGAGATGGGGTTTTGCCATGTTACCCAGGCTAGTCTCAAACCACCTGCCTTGGCCTCCCAAAGTACTGGGATTACAGGTGTGAGCCAACACACCTGGTTATATTTTCAATAACAGCATTGTAAGGAAACTGCCCAGAAACTAGCAGGTTTCTAAACTACATTTTGAAAACCACAGCAAGTAGAAAAAAGGGGGCACCAGTTTAAAAGAGGACATGGACATCTACTACTTCATTTTCTCTTACTCATCTGTTCATCTATTTGCCTCTTTAAAGATACTAACTATATGTAAGATAAATATTCAGTGCCTTCTGTGTGCTAGAGGCGAGGATGTAAGGATGAACCTGGTATCTGCCTGTATCAGAGAATGGCTATCTAGTTACTAAACCCATTTCCTCTATTTTGCTGGGCATACAGTTAAAGTATATTTCCCAGACTCCCTACAGTTAGGGGTGGCTTATGACTGAATTAACAGGCAATGCAACAGAAGACTTGGTCCATGAAAACCTCCCATGCAATATGCCTTCCATGCTTTTCTACCTGCTGGATTAAGCTGCGCATGGCAACCTTGAAAAAAAGTCTTGAGGAGAGTAGAATCACAAGATGGAAGGAGCATAAATCATTACTTGCAGAGGGCCACTGGCTAACTGGGAACCTTTTTGGGACTTTATGGGACCAAGAAATAAATTTGTTTCCTATTTGAGCCGTTAAACATTTCTGAGTTGTTTTGCTATCGCAACTGACATTAATATTGTGAACTGATTCCTTTTAAGGAGCTGATTCCTTTTTAAGGAGACACTTACCCTCCTCCACAAAACCATAATACAACTTAGTAAATGCTATTATAGAATAACATTTATACAAAAGCGGGATAAGAGCAGTTAATTTTGCCCAGAAAGTGTTTTTGATATAAGTAACATGTGAACTGGGCTCTGAAGAATAGATAAGAATTTACCAGGGAGACAAGTAGTGGAAAGGGGTGATATAAACAAAGGCATAAACAGGCATAATATGCCCAGGAGTATTTCTATATTGGCTAAGTGTTTTTGTGAGGGGAGTGGGAACTAAGACCAGAAAAGTGGCCTGGGGTCAGACTGCGGTATGGTAAAGAGAACAAACATTATCTTGTATGTGGCGAGAGTCACTAAAAATTTCAAGTAGCACAATGTAGGATGGTAGGCTAAAGGGGAGAGCTGGAGACAGTAAGATAAAGGAGGAAGTACTGGTAGTGGATGTGAAGAAGGGATAGCACTGACAAATACGTGTGTGCGTGTGTGTGTTTGTGTGTGTATTTACCTATTTTTTTTTTTTTTAGAGATGGGTTTCTACTTTGTTGTCCAGGCTGAAGTGCAGTGGCTATTTACAGACTCGATCCCAGTACTGATCAGCATGGGAGTTCTGACCTGCTGTTTCCTATCTGGGCCAGTTCACCTCTTCCTAGGCAACCTGGTGGTCCCCAGCTCCTAAGGTCTGAGAAGTCACCATATTGATGTTGAACTTAACATGGACATGTGATTGCATACTGCACTACAGCTGAGAATTCCTGGACTCAAGTGATCTTCCTGCCTAAGCCCCTGTGTGGCTGGGACTACAGGCATGTGCCACTGTGCTCAGCTGACAAATATATTTTTTCCATAAGTTATTGGGGTATAGGTGTTATCTGGTTACATAAGTCCTTTAGTGGTGATTTGTGAGATTTTAGTGCACTCATCATCTGAGCAACATACACTGTACCCTATTTGTAGTCTTTTATCCCTCACCTCCCTCCCACCCTTCCCCACAAGGCCCCAAAGTCCATTGTATCATTCTTATGCCTTTGTGTCCTCATAGCTTAGCTCCCACCTATCAGTGAGGACAAACAATGTTTGGTTTTCCATTCCTGAGTTACTTCACTTAGAAGAATAGTCTCCAATTTCATCCAGGTCACTACAAATGCTGTTAATTAATTCCTTTTTTTTTTTTTGAGAGGGAGTTTCGCTCTTGTTGCCCAAGCTGAAGTGCAATGGCACAATTTCGGCTCACTGCAACCTCTGCCTCCCGGATTCAAGCGATTCTCCCACCTCAGCCTCCCAAGTAGCTGGGATTACAGCCATGCAACACTAGGCCTGGCTAATTTTTGTATTTTTTTTTTTAGTAGAGATGGGGTTTCATCACGTTGGGCAGGCTGCTCTCAGACTCCTGACCTCAGGTGATCTACCTGCCTTGGCTTCCCAAAGTGCTGGGATTACAGGCATGAGCCACCATGCCTGGCCCGTCATTCCTTTCTATGGCTGAGTAGTATTCCATCATATAAATATACCAGTTTCTTTATCTACTCGTTGATGGATGGGCATTTGACTTGGTTCCATGATTTTACAATTGCAAACTGTGCTGCTATGAACATGTGTATGCAAGTATCTTTTTTGTATAATGACTTCTTTTCCTCTGGGTAGATACCCAGTAGCGGGATTGCTAGATCAAATGGTAGTTCCACTTTTAGTTCTTTAAGGAAATCTCCACATTGTTTTCCATAGTGGTTGTACTAGTTTACATTCCCACCAGCAGTGTACAAAGTATTCCCTGTTCATCGTATCCACATCAACATTTACTGTTTTTTGATTTTTTGATTATGGCCATTCTTGCAGGAGTAAGGTGGTATTGCATTGTGGTTTTGATTTGTATGTCTCTGATCACTAGTGATGTTGAGCATTTTTTCATGTTTGTTGGCCATTTGTGTATCTTCTTTTGAGAACTGTCTATTCATGTCCTTAGCCTACTTTTTGATGGCCTTGTTTTTTCTTACTGATTTGTGTTCATTGTAGATTCTAGATATTAGTCCTTTGTCAGATGTATAGATTATGAAGATTTTCTCCCACTCTGTGGGTTGTCTGTTTACTCTGCTGTTTGTTCCTTTTGCCATGCAAAAGCTCGTCAGTTTAATTAAGTCCCAACTATTTATCTTTGTTTTTAATACATTTGCTTTTGGGTTCTTGGTCATAAAATCTTGCCTAAGCCAGTGTCTAGAAGGGTTTTCCAAATGTTATCTTCTAGAATTTTTATAGTTTCAGATCTTAGATTTAAGTTCTTAATCCATCTTGAGTTGATTTTTGTATAAGGTGAGAGATGAGGATCCAGTTTCATTCTCCTATATGTGGCTAGCCAATTATGCCAGCACCATTTATTGAAAACGGTGTCCTTTCCCCACTTTATGGTTTTGTTTGCTTTGTCAAAGATCAGTTGGCTGTAAGCATTTAGGTTTATTTTTGGGT
>NW_016805524.1:1732850-1763204 GCF_001698545.2 Rhinopithecus bieti | reverse complement strand
TTTCCAATGTTATCTTCTAGAATTTTATAGTTTCAGATCTTAGATTTAAGTTCTTAATCCATCTTGAGTTGATTTTGTATAAGGTGAGAGATGAGGATCCAGTTTCATTCTCCTATATGTGGCTAGCCAATTATGCCAGCACCATTTATTGAAAACGGTGTCCTTTCCCCACTTTATGGTTTTGTTTGCTTTGTCAAAGATCAGTTGGCTGTAAGCATTTAGGTTTATTTTTGGGTTTTCTATTCTGTTCCATTGGTGTATGTGATTGTTTTATATTGGTACCATGCTGTTTTGGTGACTATGGCCTTACAGTATAGTTTGAAATCAGGTAGTGTGATGCCTCCAGATTTGTTCTTTTTGCTTGGTCTTGCTTTGGCTATGCGGGCTCTTCTTTGGTTTCATGTGAATTTTAGAATTGTTTTTTCTAATTCTGTGAAGAATGATGGTAGTATTTTGATGGGGATTGTGTTGCATTTGTAGATTGCTTTTGGCAGTATGATATTCACAATATTGATCCTACACAAACATGAGCTTGGGATATGTTTCCATTTGTTTGTGTCAGCTGACAAATATTTTGATGTAAAACTAACCTGATCAGTGTAGTGGGCAAGGCGAGGGGGATGGTAAAGGTCAAGAGCAGTGCAAGGTAATCCTGAAGCCTCTGTCTTAGAAGAATGAGTAAAGTCTTACATACTGAGAAAAGTGGATGTTCTGAGATCAGAAAACAGGTACAGATTGTGGGGGAGAGAGGAGTTCAGTTTTAAAATAACTGAGTTTAAAATACCATTTTGAAGCCCTCAGATAGGTCATGAGGTATGATTGGTCAGGCCTAAAACTTATTTAATTTTGGTATGGGTCATCTTTTGGAAGTGAGAATATGGGAAAGCCCTGAATTGAATTGATAGGTAGATCCCTAAGCCTCCTTAGAAGACAACGCTAATTTTTTAAAGTGTAAATTCCATTTTTCAAAAAAATGGTAATCATATGATTCAAATAAACAATTTAATAAAGAGTGAAGTCTTTTTTTTTCTCATTTCTCAAGCAACTCATTTTCTCTGCCCAGAGTAAGCAATGTTATTGGGTTTCTTTTGTATCCTTCCTGATGTACTCTTTACACATACCAGCACATATGCATAAATCTGCTGTCCGTTTTTTTTTTTTTTTTTGAGACAGGGTTTCACTCGGTTGCACAGGCTGGAGTATAGTGGTACAATCTTGACTGCAGCCTCCGCCTCCTGGGTTCAAGCGATCATCCCATCTCAGCCTCCTGAATAGCGAGGATTACAGGCATATGCCACCATGCTCAGCTAATTAAATTTTTTTTGGTAGAGACAAGGTCTCAGTATATTGCCTACACTGGTCTTGAACTCCTGGGCTCAAACAATCTTCCCATCTCAGCCTCCCAAAGTGCTGGGATCCTTCCATCCTTTTTTACGACACATATACACAGACCCTTCACCTTCCCTGGCTAAGGGACATTTACTTACCTTAGAGTGGCTCCCTCAGTCTTAATCACATCTCCATCTTTCAGATAAACATATTGTTGCTCTCCATTTCCTATAATTTCTTCTCTCTGAGGATTCCGTGGGAGTTTTTTAATGCAATAGGTAGTGTCTAGTCATAAAACATATAAAATATATTGATTCACACTTTCAATTATAATTAAGCCTTTTAAGAGATCAACTTTCACTTTTCAACTTTTAAGAGATCATTTCACAAGCTAACACTTGTGAATGACTGCATAAAATATTAACATTAAGAGACAACAGAATATGGGATGAATTACAGCAGGTTATCTCTGGGATGTAACTATTTCATATCTTTCAACCAAACAGCTCTTCATTCTTTCATGCCCCTCTAGGTTTACATGAAAGCCTCTATATTTTTCAAGTCACTCCTAGTTTATATAAAACATTTAAAAGTAGTTCTTCATAATCTCAGCTAACTTTGGCATCCCGACAAGTGTTGAAGAGGCAGTAATACAGAACCTGGAAACTTTTCTCTATCCAGGTGCCTAACATGTAGCAAAGGTGTCATACAGTAATTAATAACAAAAGGATGATAGCATGAGGTCCTTGCTATGAGTACTGAAATGAAGCCCCAAACCAGTGGCTAAGATATTAAACCTTTAAAATAAGCTTAATCTATACCACTCCTCACTGACACAAAGAAAATAAATTAATTAACCAATTAACAATTGAGTGCCAATTAACTAACCAGTATACTAGGTACACTGAATACAATCACTGTGATATCAAAGTTCTTAAAAGTTGCCCTGATTGGGAAACCAAAACTTACAAACACGAAACAAACAACTATATTTGGTCCCATTGAATGAATATTAAATGGACAATTTGGCTAATAAAGGCAGCAGGAGTTCAGAGAAAGGAGAGTTAGGAAAGGATTTATAAATATGATAGAACTTGAGGTGTGACTTACAGGAGGAGCAGGATGGGTAAAGGTACAGAGAAGGAGTTGTAGGTAAGGGGAACTGCATTAGAAAAGGCATTAAGTCCAGGCATGGTGGCTCACACCTGTAATCCCAGCACTTTGGGAGGCCAAGGCGGGCAGATCACGAGGTCAGGAGTTCGAGACCAGTCTGGCCAATGCAGTGAAACCCCATCTCTACTAAACATACAAAAAAAATTAGCCAGGTGTGGTAGTGTGTGCCTGTAGTCCCAGATACTAGGGAGGCTGAGGCAGGGGAATTGAGTGAGCCGGGGAGGCAGAGGTTGCAGTGAGCCAAGATCGTGCCATTGCATTCCAGGCAGAGCAGCAGTGTGAGACTGTCTCAAAAAGAAAAAAAAACCAACCAACCAACCAAACAAACAAAAGCATTAACATGAGAATGAACATGACATATGTCTGACAACATAATGCTATCAATTTTTCTACTGCAAAATACTGGCTGGGAAGAGTGGAGATAAAGTTGGATAGGTAAGATGAGCTCAGATCAGAAAGGGTCTTAAATTACCTTTTACAAAATAGAAGAATATAAACTTTACCATGTGTAATCACTACACATTCTTTAGTAAGACAATGAAATAGTGTTAACTCATGATAAATATGGCGGCTGTGGGTAAGGAGACCAAAAGGAGATCAGAGAGCCCAGGAGGGGAATGACTGCAATTTCCCAGCTGGAAGGTAATGAATATTAGGGTTAAGATGGTAGCACTGGAAATATAAAGGCAGAAAGAGATACTTCAAAGAAAAATGGACAAGGTACAGGAATCTGCTAGTTTGAGGATAAAGGAGACAAACACTGAAATAAAAAGAAAAGAAACAACAACAAATACCACTTCCCCTTCCAACCCCAAACTCTATTATTTTGAATCTTGGAGGCCAAAGGAAAATAATGATATGCTTTTCTGGGAACTGACATCATATAACAAGATTGAGATATTGAGTTTTTTTTGTTTTTTGTTTATAAGCTGTATAATTTTATCTTTCAGCAAAGAAATGGAGGCGTTACATTTCTGCTTATGAGACCTTTAGTAGACAATTTAAAAAAATCGCAATTATATCAAAATTACAAAATGAATGTCATACTATAACTTTGTATCTGTTTTCAAACTTATGTGCAAATATAAATGATAACACTTATCCTATTTGAGTGGTTGTTGGAGCCTGGGGATGGGGGAAATAACTGCAAAGCAGCACCAGGGGACTGTTTTTGGAATGGAGGAAGTGTTCCATATCTTGACTGGAATGGTCACGTAGGTATTCATGTTTGTTAAAACTCACCAAACTGTTCACTTAAAATGGGCATATTTTATGTACGTAAATTAAAGCTCAATAAAATTGATTTATGAAGGAAAAAAGTGGGCTACAAATATTTTAATTTTCAACCGGAAAATCTGAAGAGTTGGCTGAGGTGACAAAGCTAATGAAGAAATCACAGAATAGTTTTTTTTTCCCCGCAAACAGGGTTTCACTTTGTAGCTCAGGCTGGTCTTGAACTGCTGGGCTCAAACTATCCTCCTGCCTCAGTCTCCTGAGTAGCTGGGATTATAAGCACACACCACCGTCTCTGGCATAAAATAGTTTTTTAATTAACAAGATTTAATAGGTAGATTAAAAGAAGAGATAAGACAAGATTAAAAGAGGTAAGACAAGGAAAAGTCAGACTGAGAGATTATAAGTTCCTGTGGTATACAGTCCCCTTAGATTGGAAGAAAGGAGCTAAGAGGGTAAGGAAGCTTGTTTGCTAGTTTTTTTTATAACTGGCCGCCTGGTGATATTGGGTGTGGTAGCTGAGATGTCCCAATTATTGTCACAAGGCCTAAAAAAGCAGATCTTTACAAATGTTTAAAAATACTAGCTCAATGTAAACGAGCATGAATGTTCTTGACCTCCTTACTATGCCCTGAATGTGCCAACCACACTCTCATTCCAGCATCTTTGCTCTTGCAATGCTGTTTGCCTGGCAGGCCTTCCTGCCGGGAGCTTGCTCCTTCTCTCTGTCCACTCTGGATGTAACAGCCCTTGCCCTTCTCCACTTTACTCTCTCTTCCCTTTCTCTTCTTATACCTTTATTTTCCTGCATAGCATCCACGATGATCTGATCTATTTTTTTCTCTTTTTTTTCATTCTGGTGCCCAGGCTGGAGTGCAGTGGCACAATGATGGCTTACTGCAGCCTCAGCTTCCCTGGCTCAAGCAATCGGTCCACCTTGGCTTCCCGAGTAGCTGGGACTTCAGGTGCATGCCACCATACCAGGGAAACTTTTGTACTTTTTTTGGAGAGACAGGGTCTTGCTATGTTTCCCAAGCTGGTCTTTAACTCCTAAGCTCAAGCAATCCACCCATCTTGACCTCCCAAAGTGTTGGGATTACAGGCATGAGCCACTGCACCCAGACTGATCTATTATTTATTTACCATTAACGTCCCTACTGGAATAAAGCTCCATGAGAACACTGTCTGTTTTGTTCAGTGCCATACCCCTTGTGCCAACAACACTGTCTGACATACAACAGTAAAAGGAATATTTGTTTAATGAATTAATGAACGAATCTAGGTATATGACGGTGGGATGAGGAAATAAAGAGATGGAAAATATCAGTAATGTATAGGTTTCAGGGACAATGAATTATCAATACAATGATATCTTCCCTGAATTTCAGCATATCTTAGTAATTGCCTTAAAGTTACAGAAGGCCTGAGATAATCTGTTAGAATGTGAACAATAAGAGCACCTACCTCACAGTATCCACATAAATTGTTTAGTGCAGTGTCTGGCACAGGGTAAATGCTCAACAGTTGTTGGTTATGATTGAGTCTGAATAGTAACTCACAGACTAAAGTAAAATTGAGGATTTGAAACAGAAATCAGGACTTTCCGTTCCTCCTTTGTTAAAACTAGGCACAATATTCAACAGTCTCATCAATTTCTAAAAGTACCATTTAAAACTGAGGCATTTAGTAAATGGTTTATAGACTACTTAGCTCTGTAACTGAAATAAATTATTCTCCAAACATGGCTTTCCTCAATGAGCTTAATGAATGTTTTCTGTTTACCATTACTGATGCTTTTACAAATATCTCCTATGCCTCCAGAATGATCGTGGTGCCAGTGAGTCACTACAATTTCCTGGATTGCTGTGTTAAATTCAGTTAGAGCCTGCTTTAAACAGCTGATATATTCTGGAATTGCTGGTTCTCCAGTGTCAATGAGGATTCTCCTGAAAATTAAATGGAAGATAATCACACAATTGGAACGCTGAGTTGATATTAGCATTATTTTGTACACAGATAATTTACATTAAAGAAACTGCAAAAATTATTTTACTTTCAACATGCTCAAAAACCAGCTATGTCACTTCAGCTTAACTACAGTAATCTCACCCTAAGTTTTCTGAAAAAAATTAGAGCTAAATATAAGTCTAAACAAGGAATAATAGCAATAATCTTGAACATTTACATAGCAATTAAAGAAAACATGGCACCATTCCAAGAACCTTACATATTTTAACAATTGCATTCCTCATAACAACTGGTTAACATAGATATTTTATCATTATATTTAGAAGTAACTTGCCTAGGTTACTCTACAGATAAATGGCAGAAACATCTTTCAAACCCAGGTATTCTGATGCCAGAATATGTGCTCTTATCTATCTGCCTTTGAGATCTCATATCTCAGTATATTTCAAAAGTTTTATAGATATAAAAGATTTTGATTCAATGGCATCCCTAAAGGAACTAGTCTTTGGCACTATATATAGAACTTATCACTGAAGTTTTACATTAGCACCCTGACACATGAAAATGAAGGCTTTAGTGAAGCATGGGAAAAACGTCTGAGCTATTTTCATTCTTTACTTAGACAACCCAATTAGCTGTTTTTTTTTTTTTGCTTGTGGTTCTGAATCTTCCTTATATTTTGTTTGCCCTTCCTCATGATTTCATGAAGTGGCCTTTATGAAGTTTTGCTGAACTAAGGACATCGGGGTGACATGTGCCTCAAGATCCATTTTGTTTTTTTTTTTGGAGTCAGTGTCTTGCTCTGTCACCCAGGCTGGAGTGCAGTGATGTGATCTCGGCTCATTGCAGCCTTGACCTCCTGGGTGCAAGCAATTCTCCCACATCCACCTCCTGAGTAGCTGGGACTCAGGTATGCGCCATCAAGCCCGGCTCATTTTTGCAGAGATGGTATTTCGTCATATTGCCCAGGCTGGTCTCTTAACTCCTGGGGTCAAGCAATCCTCCCACCTTAGCCTCCCAAAGTGCTGGGATTATAGGCGTTGAGCCACCATGCCCAGCTCAAGATCCAATTCACAAACTTCTTTACTCGTGGTGTTTCACAGTAACACCTCACTAATTCATGGTGGCTGACAGATTAGCCTCGATGAAAAGTATGAGTTATTCATTCATTGATCAATAACTGTTTATGGATTACATAATGTGTGCTACAACTTTGTTCCTGCAGTAAGCAGGACAAAACAACCCTGCTTACATTCAACTGTTGGTGAGAAGGGGAACTGCATATGACTGGAAATAAACAATAAAAGTAACACACAATAGAAAGCATTTTGCAAAGCATTAAAATTAAACAGTGAGTAACTGGATGGCTATTTTTTATTGGTTGGTTTGTTTCCCTAACCCTACTCCCTGAGACCCAGAGCCAACAAAAACAAACTGGCCTCTCATAAGGGAGGAGGGCAATGGCCTCATAGCCCATTGGCTTCTATCTGCACCCTATGTTCTGTAGCACAGTAGATGTCCTTCAGAAACACAGTGTTGAACTGTCCCATCCGCAGACAGGAGCCCAGGTGGTTACATTGGACCAAGGGGGCATTTATTATAGGGTTCTGTTGGTAGTTGAAATATAAGGAAGAGATGGCTTAAAGAACATTTAGAAGGTACAATCAACCAACCAACAGGATATTTGTTAAACAACTAGATGTGGAAGGAGGGAAACAGTTGGCGATTCTGAGGTTTCTAGGTGGGAGGATTGGTGTGCCATTAATCAAGAAGGTAAACCCTGGAGGGAGCAAATTTGAGATGAGTTTGACTTGGGTCAGAGAGAATTCTGATGCTATTCCTAGCCATCTTACCTCGCTTTTTTTCCATAGCAAAAAAATGTTATTACACATTATTACCATGTAACATATTATGTATTTACATATTTACTTGTTTATTGTCTATTTCCACACCCAATACCACCCTACAAATTTGAGTCCCTTCAGGGCAGAAAGCTTGTCTGTTTGGTTCAAGGAATTTATGGATTTATTTGTTTATCTATAATACATTGTACTGCACTTAGCACTGTGGATATTTAGTCATGCTAAATTAAAAATACACAAGACTATAATACTATGATACCTCCAATAACACTCTCTAGCCCACCCATCCTAGATTTTGGCTGCCTCCATGCTTTTGGGGTTATTTACCACAAATTCCTACTGCTCCTAGAGTCACTGGGACTATTTTTGTGGGTCTTCTGGTCCTCAGAAAGAATCCTTCCATGCTTCAGGTAAGACTCAAATTTTTTCAATCCGTCAAGGCCCCACCACTTTTAAAATTATTTCTTAATCCTTGCCTTCCCGTCCTTCCAAGAAACTCTGTTTTGAAATGTCTCATAATCTAAAAATGAATATAAATCTCTGTAATTTAAAGACCAGATCACATCACACTGACCAAAAGTTATGACAAAATTAACAGGGTTGATACACAAATTTGATAAAATCTAGTAGCAAAGAAAACAGATCTTTTAGAATGCCTGTGCTGGTTGTTTGCAGGTGAAAGTTTGAGTGACCATTTGACTGTGGTACTGAAGAACATGTTTCTGGGCCTCCAGTTTTAGATCTCTTAATGGCCCTGTCTTTGTCTAACAAAATTAGAATTGACAAAAGAAGGGCTCTCAAAAGAAAGAAAACAGAAAAAAGTTCTGGAATTAATATAATCTATTCAGAACAAAGGAGGGGTGTCTAGATGCTATCAAACCTAAAACATGAGTTTGCACCAAGCTTTGAGGGAAAAAAAAAAAGTCACACTGATAACATATTACATTGACACAGCAATTTAAACCATTTGGAGCTTTCATATTTACTATTTCTTTTGATCCTCATATCAACTCTAGGGAGGAATTATTACTTTATTAATTATTTATTTTAAGAAAACTAGTCTTCAGAAAGGCTAAGTGATTTGCTCCAGGTCATATAACCAGCAAGAGGCAGTGCCAGGAAGCACTAGATGTTCAGATACAAGGTCCCCATTGAAAACACTGCCTCTCTAGCAGAAGGGGATTGCTTAGGTTAAGTGCTTAGAATCATTCTTTATGTGGAATAAATAAAACTTCAGCTGTACATTTGAAAAAACTGTTAACAGTTTTGACATTGAAAAAAATGTTATTAGTTTCTCCCTTAGCAAACAGTTACTCTAACCATGATGTCTGTGAATAGTTATAATAGATGATTGGATAGTATCATCTCCACATGGGCTAGCTGACTTTGTTCTTTTTGGTCAAGACAATAATATCCTATATCTTAGGAAGTCATTTTGCAAATGCAAATTATGCTAATCAGGGGCTCAAGAGAAGAGTATAGATGAATCTGTATAGGTCTATGAACGATTTATTCACTAGAGCAAAGTGTCTGGCACACAGTAGGCACACAATAACTATTTGCTACACGAATGGAGAAAAAAATTTTCAATTGATGGAAAATTAGTAGAATCAAATTCCTTGTTATAGGTATTTTATATCAATATTAAGATAGGTATTAACTGGTCTCTATTTGCTGTCACTCTTACAAAATCATTAGATATTTTCTGAACACTTACTATGAGCCCAGTGTTGTCTAGATGTTATGAGGAAAGCAGAAGTGATAAAAATAATAGCTAACACTGTATGTTTTCCATGTGCTAGAACTTGTTAAGTACTTTTCATATATGTTTTTTCACTTAAATTTCACTGAATCCTCATAACATCTAATGAGGTAGATACTATACAACATTCACTGGGTTGTATCACACACCTGAAGCTTAGAACTGTCTTGTTCAAAGTCATATGGCTAGTAAATGGCACCAGGATTCTAACCTAGGTAACCAGAGTCCAGAGTTTTAATTCTATTCCACTTGACTGCCTTTTTCTATTATCAGCCACGCTATCTGCCCACAAAGTATGTACAATTTTGATAGGAAAGGTTAAAATTGCAGCTTTTAGAGGTTCTTGAGCAGAGGAGGAAAGTGAAAATACTGGACAATTTGGCTGTCATTTGTTATTCAAATGCTTATGGAGTGCCTATGTACTAAGCATCACAGTTAGGTCTAGCAGTGTTTTAGTGAAATTCATTTGGCATTCATGGGCTGATCAGATGAGAAAGGAAGACCAGCTAAAACTATAGTTATCCAGCAGTCTTGGAGTCATTACAGTGAAAATTAAGAGAACATGTGCAGAATGCTCATTCATTCAGCAACTATTTAGTGTTCTACCTGTACTATGTATAAGGCTCTGTGCTAGGTGCTGGGGATATAGCCATGAATACGCTTTCACTGAACTGATGTTATAGTGGGGTATGAAGGTGTGGAAAGACACTAAGCTTCTTGCACAAAAAAATCATTTCATTATCATTGAGATAAGGACCACGAAAAGTATGGAGTGCTTCTAATACAGTCTGATGCATCAGGGAAGACTTCCATGAGGGAATGGTATTTCAGCTGTGCTCTAAAGGATGAATGAGATTAGCTGGATAAAGAAGGGAGGGAAGAGTGGAAGAAAGAGGAAAGCATGCATGAAGGCCCTGAGACAGGGTACCATAAACCTCATCTGAAACACTCTAAGGCCAGCATGGCTGGAATGGGAGAGGTTTGACAGGAGCCTGATAAGACTGATGGAGGTCAGAATACATAAGGCCTTCCAATTTTCATTCCTAACATACCACTCAGGCTACATAGGGAAGAGTGGATTGGAGAGAGACAGAAGTAGTCGTACAGAAGCCAGTTAGGAGGCTATTACAGTAGCCTAAGCAAGAGTTGTGCTGGCTTGGACTGAGTGGTAGCAGGGGACATGAACAGATCTTCATAATGGCTTGGATATGCAGTAGGAAGCAAATAAATGTCTGGGAGGGTATTTAGGCATTTCCTTTGATGGTTTTGTTTACCAAGATATGAACAACTGGAGGAGGACCTGGCAGTTTTCTGGGAAAAGTTATGAGTTCAGTATGGAAAACACTGAGTTCCAGACAGCAGTGAGTTATGCAAATAGATTTAAAAGTTGGCTACTTAGTCTGAAGATCAAGTTTGGAATTTGAACTGGAGCTATATATTTGGTAGTTAATAATAAACAGATAATAAAGGTAAAGCCAAAGAAGTAGATGAGATCACCTAGAGAAAACAGTAGAAGGACATGAGAGATGAGGATTACATCTTGAATAACTAAAATCATTAAAGATTTGGTAAAGAAGGTGACTCTATCAAGGTGAAAGAGAAAGAGCAGCTCTAGAGGTAAGAGGAAATCTGAAGAATGTGGTGTTGGCAAATTAAGGAGGGAGTGGTCAATGGTATCAAAGCACTGAAGTTCAAGGAAGATGAGAACAGAAAAATACCATTGAGGTTAGTGATACAAAAGCCGCTTGTGATCTTAGAACTGTTTTGTGAAGCGGAATGGGTGGATACCAATCTCAGAACATCTGACAAGAGGTCAATTAATATTAATTTCTAGCCACCTTTTACTGTACAAGTTTTACTTTATACAGTAGCATCATCTACACTTATTTCTAGCTCAACTATACAGACTCTCTAGTTCAACTATATGGAGAAATAATTTACATAGTGCAAGTAATTCCACTGGCCATTCCACTCCATTAATTTATGTGAGCAACAGTGTTAAGTAATTTAAGACGGGCGACTATAAATCTGTTTTTCCCTCAGTTAGTCTTTAAGTCTCTTTTAGCACTAGCACTTTGCTATGTTGAGTGTGATTCTAGTGTTTAAAGATACAGTGTGTATTTTTCGTACAACATAGCCCCTAAACACAAGCCAATTTCTTCATCTGGTTTTCAAACAGAATCAGCCATCTGTTTCAACGCTGGAAAAAAGGCAGGTTGTGCTGAACTTACTGAGACAATACACTCATCTCCAACATGGTGTTCTTGTAAGAGACTTTCCAGGGTAATTCTGATAATATGCATCTTTTGTCTGAGGTATTGACTAGTTTAAGATGACACACCGAAGAGAGACCGCCTATGAATTTACTTGGTTGAGGGACTCCCAGCCAAGACAGACTGTAACCTAGAGATCTGGCATTTTTCCTGCTTAATTCTCTATCCTCCTAGATTCTGGTGGTAGCCTAAACCTTTGGTAACTACCTGACCCTGCCTTGTTTACTCTGAGCTTAATCTTTTACCTGCCCACCTTGCAGGTCTGCTGCTTCTAAAATTCTTATTTACTGGAAAAACGCCAAACAGTAGACACTTCCAAGGAAAACTCAATTAACTGTACTCACTAAATCGTTTTTAGTAATCAATTATATTTTAAAATTATTTATGTCTTGACTGCACAATTAAATTCTATGCTCAAGAGACTACATTTTCTTGGTTCATCCAGTAAAGACTACAAAACTTGCTAAATGCCTAAGACTTACTATGCAGTAAACCAAATCTCCCATTCCTGTATAATTTCACTAAAACAGAATGCAGTTAAACAAGAGCAAAAGTATCTTCTTAGAAATACAGGTGTGTTACTGTGTCTGCAAATTTAACTCAAACAAGGTCATACACAATTGAAACAAAAAACTTCTCCAAATTAGTTACATCAGCTCCTCTTAGGATCCCACAGGCTACAGACAACCAATTTGGAAGCCAAGAGAATCCTGCCCTCTGCTGCTGAGTTGAGGAAATCGCCTTAACATAATTAATCGCTTTTGAGAAGGGAAGTTACACTCTGGGCAAAACACCAGTTAAAGTCAAGCGAGCAGAGTAAACGCTTTCTTGGACTCTTGACATCCGAATTTTCTCAAGTTTAAACACGCACACTCTGGCATTCAAACATCAAGCAGAGTAAATCGGGTTTCAAAACAGGAAGTTTCTTTCTTTCTTTTTTTTTTTTTTTTTTTTCCATTTCTCGCTAGAGAGCTATCACCCGGGGTGGTCGTATTTTAGCTAGCTTCGAGATCCGAGTGTCTTGCGTGCAGTCCCGGCGGGCCGCTAGGCGCGGGGCTGCCCTACTAGGGACAGGACGCGGCGCTCTCCACTGCCCGCACACCCGCGATCAGTCACAGCCCGGGCTCCGCGGCCTGCCGCGTACGTTGGGGAGGTTGGAGAAGAACGTTTACCTGGGGCCGGTCCCCACTAGGTAGGTGTTAGTGCCCTGGAGGGTCATGGGACCCGGGTTACAGCCCAACACACGCACGACTCGATTGGACAGCCGCTCGACGCGCTGCAGTATAGCAGCCATTCCCGCCTCAGCCGGCGCCGCAGTGTTGCCTATCTGGATACTCCACTGCGGAACAAAACAACGGGCCGGGGACAGCGAGTAGCGTCCTTGTGACGCCGCGCAAGCCGGGAGGGAGGGGATTGGCTAGCGGGGACGGGGGCGGGGGGGCAGGTATCATGTGACACCACGGGTGAGGTGGGGCGGGGATCCCGCAGCACGGCCGGGGGCGGAACCAGAGGTCACGTGATGCCGCGCGGGCCGCGCTGGCAGTGGTGGGAAGGCTGGCGCGAGGCGTGAGGTGGAGTGAGGCGAAGCGGGAATCTGGCTCTGTCACGGGGGCTGGTGCTTCACGGGTTTGTGTCCTAGACAGGCGAGTGGATCCAAGTGGGCGAGAGAAATTTTAATCTGGAAGAGTCTTGTGATGGGGCACACAGGTTTGGTAACTGTTCGTTATTCAGTAATAAATCCCAGGAAGGATTGCCAGTCAGACTTTTAGGCAGTGGCTGTGTGTGTGTGTGTATGTGTGTAGTAGTGGTAGCCTGTTCATCTTTTTTTTTTTTTTTTTTTTTTTTTTGAGACGGAGTCTCGCTCTGCCGCCCAGGCTGGAGTGCAGTGGCGCTGTTTTGGCTCACTGCGAGCTCCGTCTCCCGGGTTCACGCCATTCTCCTGCCTCAGCCTCCTGAGTAGCTGGGACTACAGGCACCTGCCACCACGCCCAGCTAATTTTTTGTATTTTTAGTAGAGATGGGGTTTCAGTGTGTTAGCCAGGATGGTCTCGATCTCCTGACCTCAGGTGATCCACCCGCCTCGGCCTCCCAAAGTGCTGGGATTAGAGGTGTGAGCCACCATGCCTGGCCATCCTGTTCATCTTTTATAATAAATACTGGTAAGACATATTTACTTAGTACTTCCTACTGTGCCTAAGTGCTTTCTACAAACATCCCACTTAACTCCTTTAATCCTCAAAACATTATTAAGAGGTGGACACTATTTTTGTTACAAGTGATAAACGGGAATTGGGCGGCTGCCCAGGTGATAGATTCTGCGTGTGCAGCCTTGCTCCTACCTGCCTCGTACTAACACTTGACCCCCTCTGTGAGATTCAAGGAGCATGCCTCTGCCTCCCAGTATTACCCGCCTGCCCAGAGAGCTAGGCTGGTCTTGTGGAGCTGTTTTATGTCCAAGATGGCAGGGACTCATTTTGTAACAAGTTGGTTTCTAATCAGCCAAGTATTAACTATCCAGTGTTAACTACCGCTTCCCATTAAAAAAGTTGAGTTATAAATTACCTAAAAGAAAATACACAGATCCTGTAGTCAGTTCATCGAGTTCATTCTCCTACATCAGGCATTTCAATCTGTCAGTATGTATTTACTATAGCCACCAATTAATGGCTATTCAGGCAGGAAGCTATGCACATCTTCCCTTTTTAAGAACTCTGCTGAAAAGTCCTCCTGAGAATCGGGGCACACCCATTCTTTTATCCTTTAGCTTAATTAATTTCCTTACTTAACTTATTTATTTACAGGGTCTGGCTTTCACCCAGGCTGTAGTGCAGTGGCACTATCATAGCTCACTGTAACCTTGAACTCTTGAACTCAAGCGATTCAGGTGATCCTCCTGCTTTGGTCTCCCAAAGCACTAGGATTACAGGCTTGAGCCACCATGCCTGGCTGAAATAAACTTTTTAGCTCCCACATATGAATGAGAATATGTGGTATTTGTCTTTCTATGCTTGGATTATTTCACTTAGCATAGTAACCTCTAGTTCTATCCATGTTGCTGCAAATGACATGATTTCATTATTTTTTATGGCTAAATAGTATTTTATTATGTGTATATATCACATTATTCATTTGTTTGTTGATGGACTTTTAGGTTGATTTCATATCTTTCCTATGGTGAATAATGCTGCGATAAACATGCAGGTGCAGTTCTCCCTTTGATATACATATAGTAGTGGGATTGCTAGATGATATGATAGTTCTATTTGTGTGTGTGTGTGTGTGTGTGTATTTTATAAATCTCTGTACTGTTTTCCATAGCGGTTGTACTAATTTACATTCCCACCAACTGTGTATGAGAGTTCCTTTTTCTCTACATCCTCTCCAGCATTTGTTATTGTCTTTTTAATAACAGCTATTCTAACTGGCGTAAGATGATATCTCATTATGGTTTTGATTTGCATTTCCCTGATGATTAGTGATGTTGAGCATTTTTTTCATATATTTGTTGGCCATTTGTATGTCTTCTTTTGAGAATTGTCTATTCATGTTCTTTACCCTCTTTTTGATGGGATTATTTGTGTTTAGTCGAGTTGTTTGAGTTTCTTGTATATTCTGGATATTAGTCCTTTGTCAGATGAATAGTTTGCAGATACTTTCTTCTGTTCAGCAGATGTCTCTGCACCCTGTTCATTGTTTCCTTTGCTGTGCAGAAGCTTTTTCATTTAATAGAGTCAAATTTGTCTGTTTTTATTTTAGTTGTATGTGCTTTCGAGGTCTTAGCCACAAAATCTTTGCCTGAACCAATGTCCTTATGTATTTTACCTATATTTTCTTCTAGTAGTTTTATAGTTTAAGGTCTTACGTTTAATCCTTCTTGAGTTGGCTTTTGCGTATGTTGAGAGACAGGGTCCAGTTTCTTTAGCTTTTTTTAAAAATTAAACTTTCACCTGCACTTTCCTTTTGGATTCCATTTAATCAATTGCCAAGCTCCTCATTTGGCAGATGAAGAAATAGGCCAAATGATTTAAAAGTAAGGCAACTTGCATAGGGTCATACCAGGAGATACTAGAAGAAGAGTACAAATAGAGGGTAGATAGTAGCTATGTTTTAGATGAGATAAAATTGAGGTAATTGTGGTATATCCAGATGAAGAAACCTATAGACAGGTAGATACATTTTTTGGTTGGGTACAGTGGCTCACGCCTGTAATCCCAGCACTTTCAGAGGCTGAGGCAGAAGGATCACTTGAGGTCAGGAGTTCGAGACCAGCCTGACCAACATGGCAAAACCCTGTCTCTGCTAAAAATACAAAAATTAGCTGGGCATGGTGGCAGGTACCTGCAATCCCAGCTGCTTGGGAGACTGAGGCAGGAGAATCACTTGAACCCAGGAGGCGGAGGTTGCAGTGAGCTGAGATCGCAGCACTGCATTCCAGCCTGGGCGACAGAGACTTTGTCTCAAAAAAAAAAAAAAAAAAACAAAAGATACAAAGTTAAGTCTTTGTGAATATGTTTAGAAATGTGACTTGAAGTTTAAGTTCCTCTCCAAGAAATCAGATCAAAGATTTTTTACGTTCTGTTCAGTCACATTTACAATAGTTTATTATCTACTTACAACATGCAAAGTAATGTTGTAGACGTATTGAGGGCATGTTAAAAATGAATAAGATAGTCTTTGCTTTCTAGAGGGTCATAACCATGAAGGAGATACTTTTAAAGTATATGTGGGTTCAGGTATGGTGGCTCATGCCTGTAATCCTAGCACTGTTGGGAGGCTGAGTCTGGAGGAGTACTTGGGCCCACGAGTTCGAGGTTATAGTGAGCTATGATTGTGCCACTGTACTCCAGCCTGAGTGATGGAACAAGACCTTGTCTCTTAAAAAAAAGCATATATGGGTAAATACTAGAAGAGATGTACAGCTGAAGTAATGAGATTGCAAGGAGAAAGGCGAGAAACATATTTATTGGGATGATCTGGGAAAGCATAAAGATGGTGAGTTTTGAGCTGATTCTTAAAGGATTGACAGAATTTCGTCAGATAGATGGCAGTTATTCTAGACAGCAGAAAATAACCTTGAGCAAAGGCTTGGAAATAGAAGGAAAGCAGCGCTTATTTGGGAATACAGACCAACAATCATATGCTCTTGGGGGCATACGATTTGAGAATGTATAAGGTTGAAAAGTAGGTAGGGCTAAGTTAATGATACTTTGTTAGAGTACTTCAAATTTAAGAACCTCCTTTTCAAACATGACATGTTATCCATTTGGATATGTTATGAGGCAAATTGTATTTTCTAGACTTATTTGACAAATACAGTGAAAGCTTGGAACCTAGTCAGCCCATGAAAGGACCTATGCTATTTCTTCCCCTCAATGAGATAGTTATAAAAGGGTGTACTGAATTCATAATGACACAGACTCTTATCACTAGATTAGAAAATGCCACATGTGACTAACAGGTGATTTCAGTTTCATTTTAGTATTGAATCTTAAAGGTTTACACATCCTTTAATTATACTTGTTTTTAGTGAAGAAGAAGTAAAACATTCACAAGATGAAGATTTTTCCAGAAGGGACTTTGAATCAAAGATGGCTTTTATATTTGACAAGCAAGTCTGTATTTTATATGTGTTAAATTTGGTTGACAAGGGAAAGTTTCCTAGTTTTAATTTCTTTAAATAGCTGCCTTATCTCAGATAGTTGTACAGTGGGCAAAAGTTGTGTATTTTGACTGGCAACCAGGTAGCCACATAGCTAGGTTGATATTTGGAATTGGATTGAAACTGTCTGTATTAAACCATTCTTGCATTGCTGTAAAGCAATGCTTGAGACTAGGTAATTTATAAGAAAAGAGGGCCAGGTGCAGTGGCCCATGGCTGTAACCACAGCACTTTGGGAGGCCAGCGTGGGTGGGTCACTTGAGGTCAGGAGTTCGAAATCAGCCTGCCCAATATGGCAAAACCCTATCTCTAATAAAAATACAAAAATTAGCCAGGTGTGGTAGAGTGTGCCTATAGTCCCAGCTAGTTGGGGAGGCTGAAGCAGGAGAATCACTTGAACCCATTGTCTTTGATATTAGCACTTGACTCCTTTTTAGTTATGCAAGTATCTTTAGCAAGTGGTTGCTCTACAGCTTGCTTGGAGTCCTCTTCTGAAGAAGCTTTTTCTTTCTTTTTTTACCTAACCAGGCTGCACATTTTTCACACTTTTATGCTCTGCTTCCTGTTTAAATATAAATTCAAATTTTAAGTCATTTCCTTGCTCCCACATCTGGGCATAGGTTGTTAGAAGGAGCCAGTCCACATCACGAATGCTTTGCTACTTAGAAATTTCTTCTGCCAGATACCCTAAATCATCACTCTGAAGTTCAAACTTCCATAGATCTCTAGGGCACAAATACAATCCAACCACGCTTTTTGCTGAGGCATAACGTGGGTGATCTTTGCTTCACTTCTGAATAAGTTCTTCATTTCCATCTGAGACATCAGCAGCCTGGACTTGACTGTCCATATCATTATCGACATTTGGCTCACAACTTTTAACCAGTCTCTAAGAAGGTCCAAACTTTCCCTCATCTTCCCACCTTCCTCTGAGTCTTACGAACTCTTTCAGTCTCTGCCTATTACTCTGTTCCAACACTGTTTCCATGTTTTCAGGTATCTTTATACCACAACTTTACTACTGGTGCCAATTTTCTGTGTTAGGCCATTCTTGCACTGCTGTAAAGAAATACCTGAGACTGGGTAATTTATAAGAAAAGAAGTTTAATTGGCTTATGGTTCTTCAGGCTGTACAGGAAGCAAAATGCCAGAATCTGCTTTTGGGGAGGCCTCAGGAAGCTTACAATCATGGCAGAAGGTGAAGAGGGAGCAGGTGTCTCACATGGTGAGAGCAGGAGCAAGAAAGAGAGTAGTGGGGGAGACGCAACGCTTTACAACAACCAAATCTCACTCACTATCATGAGGACAGCACCAAACCATGAGGGATCCACCCCTATGACCCAAAACCTCCCACCAGGCCCCACCTCCAACATGGGGGATTACAATTCAACATGAGATTTGGTAGGGACATATATTCAGACTGTATCATTGTCCTATTAAGTCAGTAAGTATAGGAAGTCCCCTATGAAGCCAAACTTTGTAGGTGGCATTATTTTACCTAAAGTGGTACCGGAATAGTGATCAACCATAGAGATAGAGATGAACTATTCTTAATACAAGTTATACAACTGTGGTTATTGAAAGACCTGCAGGCTCTCTTTATCAGATCTGCTATATGTATTAGCTTGCTGTGTAGGTTTCCTTCTACTTGGTGTTATGTTCTGTCTGACTAAATTAGGAATATGGATCTTACCATATTAGATTAATCTATTGCATCTAATGTTCTGCCAGTAACAGTTTCTGTTTCTTGGAAATTATTCTTTCCATCTTGTAAAAGTTGACTCAAAACTGCTAGTGTTGGCCAGGTATGGAACCTGTGGTGATAGTCCCAGCTACTCAGGAGGCTAAGGTGGGTGTATCATTTGAGCACAGGAGTTCAAGACCAGCCTGGGTAATATAGAGAGACCCTGTCTCTTAAAACAAGCAAACAAACAAACAAACCAACAAACAACCCAAACCTGCTACTACATTTTTGTTACTCATGCCAGGTGAAGGAAACTCTCTTTATGGGTTGAGAGATTAAGAAATGCACGTATGGAATACTGAAGTATTATAGTCTGTAATTTTAAGGAAATTATCTACATTTAAAATCACTTAAAGCAAAATTTTAGCTTAACTATTGTGTTTTAGTCAACTTTTATTCTTTTGAACATGTTCTCAGACTATAAAGTTTTGCTGAGAAGAGGCAGTGGAAAATAAGTTAAAGAAAAAGAAAATTAACAAAAAACCTTTTTTTTGTTTTGTTTTGTGACAGGGTCTCACTTTGTTGCCAGACTAGAGTGCAGTGATGCTGTGTCAGTTCACTGCAACCCCCACTTCTTGGGCTAAAATGATCCTCCCACCTCAGCCTCCCAAGTAGCTGACACTACAGGAACACACTACCATGCTTGGCTAATTTTTGTATTTTTTTTTTTTTTTTTTTTTAGAGGCGGGGTTTTACCATGTTGCCCAGCCTGGTCTTGAACTCCTGGACTCAAGTGATCCTCCTGGCTCAGCCTCCCAAAGTGCTGAGATTACAAGCATGAGCTACTGCACCTGGCCAAGATTTTTGTTTAGAAAGGCTTAGATCACATCATTTGCAATTCTAACTATATTCCCCTCTCCCTTTAATTTCACTACAGAAAAGAATAATATACGATAATAATAATAATAATAGTAATAATAATGTGTAGTCTATCTCAAATCTATGGGCTGCTATGCCTAAGTGTTATACTCACACAACTATAAATGTTTTCTGTTTTCTTTTCAGATACCGTGTAAAAGTATATTGTGGGTAGGACCTAAGCATTGGAGGCAAACAGATTTTACTCATTAGAGATAACTCACCTAAATACCGAACACCTCTATGCCTCAGTTTTCTGGTTTGCAAAATAGAGTCAATAATACTGTTTTCAAAGGGATTTGTGAGGATTAAATGAAATAATTTATGCCAAAAAACTTCACTTTTAGTAAACACCTAGCGGTAGTAGCTATTATTACTACCATCTGTTCTTTTATATATGCAATTTTTTTCTTAGTATAAAGCTTAGGAAATTATGTTTTGAAGAATGATATTAGAACAGGATTTGTATACACATTAAACATATCCAATAGAACCATGCTGAGGAATTTCTGACAATATTTTATGAAACTTATTTTTGGAGGATTCAAAATCTAGTGCATTAGACTTTTGAACTAGCTGTTCCTTCAAGCTGGAAAGCTTTTCCATCTCATATTCACATGGCCAATTTCACTACTCAGATGCCACCTTCTCAGTGAGTCCTGCCCTGACCAGTCTAATTAATGTCGCAGCCCATGATATGCACATCTCTACTGTAATTGCTGATCTTCCTTACTATGCTTTTTTTTCCATAGCACTTACCACCTTCTAATATAATATTTGATTTATTTATTCATTATTTTTATTGTTAATTGACTATATTTCAAATTTTAGGTTTAAAAATGATACATAATGTAAATATTTTTGAGGTGCATGTGATAATTTAATACATTAATATAATTTATAAAGATCAAATCATTGTAATTGAGATACTCCTCAATTATCTTTCTGTGCTAGGATATAAGTTCCACAGGGGCAGGAATACTTGTCTCTCATCACTTGATATATCCAGAAGAGCCTAAAACAGCACATGGTAGGTTCTAAGTAAATATTTAATTAGTTCAATTGAGCAGAACCTCCCAATTAACCTCATCTTCCTAAACCCCATGTATATGTTGGCTTGAGGTCTTTCATTTTAACATAAGAAACCTACTGCAGGGAAATTCATGGCCCACTAGATTTTAAAAACTCAATTTTAAACTGTTTTTTTTTTTTTTTTTCTGTCCTGTTGGTCACAATGTTCTTGACAGGAGAAGCAGTGATCATAACTGTTGCTTTATTCTGTGAGAAGAATGAAATACCTTTTAATATTATTCTGAAGACTTTTAAAGTAAATACTTGTAAGTGATAAAATGATGAGAACACAGTAAATATTAGTTTGTGTGTGTATTTTTTAGTAAACATTCACCTTGGTGTGTTTAAAGTAATAAATATTTTTTGTAGAAATATAGTGTGTTAATTGGTCTGGCTGCCATAGCAGAATACCACAGACTTGTTAGCTTAAACAATAGAAATTTATTTTTTGACAGTTCTGGACACTGGAAGTCCAAGATCAATGTGCCAGCAGGGTTGGTTTCTGGTGAAGTTCTCTCTCCTTGGGTTACATATGGCTGCCTACTTGTGTCCTCACGTGGCCTTTTCTCTGGTGTTGCTTCCTCTTCTTGTAAGAACACCAGTCCTGTTGCATCAGGGCCTCAGAGCTCATTTCTCCCTCCTTACCTTTGAGATCATACCATAGTACTTTTTCACAAAACATTATATGATGTAAAGTCAGAGATTGCAAACTCATATGCTTACAGAGGCCAGGCAAGGGGTCAGCAAGGTCATAATGATAACTTAGCATTTATTGAGCCCTAACTGTGTGCCAAGTACTTTTCTAGGGGTTTGTTTATATGTATTACATGTATTATATTTCTTGACCTTCACAACAACCCTATAAGGTATATACCATTATTCTCTCCACATTTTAGATGAAGAAAATAAGGTATAAGGCTGAAAAGAACACATTCAAGGACACACAGCTAGTAGGTAACTGTATTAACATTGAAATCCAGCTGTTGAAATGCCTGAAATGGGCCAGATGACTACTGTGATGAACAGGAGAGAGCATGCCCCATCTAAAGGGGCAGCCCTTGCTCATGAAGGAGTAATCTAGTATAGAGGATCTTTCTGTTTTTTTGATAGCAGTTAAACATTTGCATTTTTTGTGAAATGTTGGCAATTAATTAGGAAAACAAACCAAAAAACCACCAATGAGTCAGACAAATCTTGTATACAGATTGCATTCATTCAGACTGTTTATAAAATAGTGATAATAGTAGAATCTACATTTTAAGTGATAGAATAATTAAATTGGGGCGTTTTATATACAACATTTTGCTCAGTGCTTGGCACATAGTGGTAAGTAAATGTTAACTTTTATTAGTAGCATAAACATTTTCTCCAGTCATTGAGATTCTGCGTAAGTATCATTTACTATTGTTTTTATTTAAAAAAATTATATACCTAGCAACATCAGTACAGGTCTGTTGTTAAAAAAAAATGAAAAAAATATAGCAATATAGAGAGAAAACAACTGAAGTTGCATGTGCTTCCTTCTCTCAACCCTCTTCCTCTCTCCATATATAATTAAAAACCATAAATAGTGTACAGTATTTATCTTTCTGGGATTTGCTTTTTTCACTTAAAACATCTTGAAGATCTTCCAAAGTGAGTTCATACAAAGCTGCTTTACTCTTTTTAAAAGCTGCATGGTGTATCCTTTAGTATGGATGTATCTGTTGAACTAGGCCTCTCAATTGTCATTTAGGTAGTTTTCAGTATTTCGCTCTTATAAAAAAGGCTCTGCAAAGATTATCTTTTGCACATTTTGAATATTTCCCTAGGATAGAATCCTAGATGGAATTGCTGGGCCAAAAGCATATTAAGAATTGTTACAACTATTGCACCTTTGTTACATATATTTTAGTAGTTTTGTAATATTCTGTTTTATGAATCTACCTTTATTTACTTTAGCATTTCCCTATGTTGAAATATTTAGGTTGTTTCCAATTTGCCACTATAAATAGTCATGTGATAAATATCTTTGTGGGTAGGTCATATTTTCAAAAGATAAATAGTCTGAGAGGAAGTTATCAACTATCAAGTATATTTTTGAGACTTTCCCAAAGTTGTTACAAGAACTGTATTTACTGGCAATATGTTATTTTAGAAAAGTAGAGCTTTGATGAAATCATTGCCAAGCATTTTAATATTATACTTAAGATATTTTGGAACTTAAATATCTGTTTTATTTTAGGTCTTGTCATCTGTAATGAAGATCATTGTGAACACAGAAGATTGATTACATAGCTTGTAACATTCGGGAGCGCATAAGATTGGAGATTTAGAAAAGAAAGTCAAAATTAGTCACTTTTGGTGTTAGTGTTCCCATTTCATGAATATCTATTATTTATTCTTTCTTCTAAATAGATTTAGGGAGTAGAAATTAAAATTCAATGCTATACCAAAGGATATACTAATATTTGTTTGGCTTTTTTTCTCTTTTGTGAGGGAGAAAAAAGTAGATAACAAAAGCTATAGTCATTCATAATGAAATATACTAAACAGAATTTTATGATGTCAGTTCTTGGCATTATAATCTACATAACTGATTTAATTGTGGACATATGGGTATCTGTCAGATTTTCCATGAAGGACAGTATGTTTTAGTGTTTTAGCATTAAGCTTTATGCTTTTTGGAACACTTGTGGTTCAGTGTTTCAGTTATTCTTGGTTCAAGGCTGATTTAAAGAAAGCAGGCCAAGAAAGTCAGCATTGTTTTCTTCTACTTCATTGCTTGCAAGGAGGAATTTTTACAAGGTAAGCATACATGTTTAATCATTACCACTGTTTTTCTTTTATCCAAACAGAAGCTACCTTTATGTATCTGGATAGTCAAATGTACAAAGATCCCTTATTTGCAAATAAGTGAGGAGCAAAGGTTACTTGCTCCTCACTATTGTGCTTATGTAAGTCATTGCCATACTGTCAGAATTTTCCAGGTTCATTAATAAAAATGTTTAAATTTATCTAATTAGGTTACTTTTTCTGATATGAACTCAGTTTTCACGAGAAGGAAAAAGACATTTCTGTGTCGTACAGAACTTTTATCTTCTCTGTATATTCTAAGTCTGATTGTGTAAATATGACATTTCACTTGTAACTGAGAGAGTACTCACTTTTTCATACTTATCATTGATTTAACTAAATGAAATTTTTGCTGCAATAATGCAGTAGCTATGTGGTTAGCTAGGTACAGAGTCATAGAACTAAAGCAGCCTTAAGAATCATCTTGTTATAGGTAGAGAAACTAGACTCTAAATAGGCCCTCAGAATTCCATGATTCTCTGTATATTTCATTTTATATGACCTCTCCATTATTCCTTTAAGTGATTCTACTTTTGATTCTGTCCTGTCAAAAAGCAACAAATTCATGACCCTTAGTTGAATGTATTAAAAAAATTCCAGGCTTTTCTTATATTAATTAATGGGAATAATGTCATTGTATATATGTGGAGACTTATAATTTTCAAAGTATCTTCACATATTTTGCCTTTTGAAACTGTAGTTATTATGTTTTAATAAGTAAAAGAAACAGAATGTGCAATGAGAAAGAAGTTTACAGGTTTTAGGAAAAGCTGGAAAGAAAGTGCTTTAGTTGTTGGTATTAGAAGTCAATTTTTGAACTGCACATTCTCAGTAAGATGCAAATGTTTAAAGAAATACAGTAAAAGTGCTGATGAACAAATACATATGTAATAGGTAAGATTAAATGAGTATTCTGTATGAGAAATATTGAGAATTATGTAGTTGTAATATTGAAGAAAGACAAAAGTTGCTTTTGCAAGGAATTTAGAAATATGGTAAATTCTCTGTTATTTGCCATTCTAATAATGGAAAATTTGCACATCTGCAGAACTATTTTCATCAGCATTCAAATTAGGACCTTAAGGTACATTGTGTTATAAATTATAAATTGTATTATAAAAGAAAGCTCAAATTGCCTTGATTTCCAGGGTCTCTTGATACACCTAGTAATTTTTGATTGAATATTACACATTGTATACAAAAGATGATAGAAGTTCCAAATGCTGCTATTTTGCTTTTTCTCTGGTAGGCATTTAGACTAAGGTTCAGTCTGCTTTTGGTTTGCAGTCTCTAGGGAACTGAGAGTATGGTGTGGTCATCGCACCTCCTCAAGTCCTGAACGCTGATTTTTATCTTGGCACCACAAGACTACCAGAAAGCCTGTTTTGCTTTTTCAAGACTTTCTGCTTAGCTTTTAGCCTCTATGGTGTAGTTTCAAAATTTGGCACATATGTTGGGGGAAAAATTGATTGAGTTGAGGTCCCTCAGTAACAGACCTCTAAAACCTAGCTTAAACATCTTGAAGATCTTCTGGAGTGAGTTCATACAAAGCTGCTTTACTTTTTTTAAAGGCTGCATGGTGTATCCTTTAGTATGGATGTACCATAATCTATTGAACTAGGCCTCTCTTCTTGCCTAACAACAGCCCTTTGCTTGGGCAAAATCCAGGTTTTCAACCTCTTGTTCTGAGTAGTAGAATCAGCAAGTATTTCCAAGCAATAAGCATTTGTAGATATATCAGCCCAGTTTATAGTTTCTCTAGTTGCTTTGGCAGGAGCATTGGTCTGTTCCAATATACTGGATCCTCCCTAGAAGTATAGTGCATAATGTGTGGTCTTAAATTGTTCTGAGTATAAAGTAAAACAAAACCTTTGCTGTTAACATTGATAATTTAAAAACCTCAAAACACTAGAATTCGATTTGCTATGCTCCCAACTAATATATTTATATTCTTGTCATTTTAATGCCTGTTGTTAATCCCACTAGATGATATTATTATGTATTTTTCTACTTTATGTAGTTAAATTCTACTAAATTTTATTTATGTTTACCCATATATTTACTATTCTCTTTTTTATTTCTTCTTGAATCTCAGGACTTCTACCTAGAATTACTTTTCCTTTCTTTTCTTTCTTTTTTTTTTTTTTGAGACAGGGCCTTGTTCTCTCACCCAGGCTGACCTGCAGTGGCGCCTTCCTGGCTCTTTGCAGCCTCCGCCTCCTGGGTTCAAGAGATTCTCTTGCATCAGCTTCCCGAGTAACTGGGATTACAGGCATGCGCCATGACACTTGGTTAATTTTTGTATTTTTAGTAGAAATGGGGTTTCGTCATGTTGGCCAGGCTGGTCTCGAACTCCTGACCTCAAGTGATCCACCCACCTCTGCCTCCCAAAGTGTTGGGATTATAGGCATGAGCCACTACGTTCGGCCCTAGAATGAATTTACTTCTGCTTTCCCGAGGTCTGCCTTTTAGAATTTCATCTATTGAGGGGCTGTTGGTGACATCATCTCTCAATTTTTGGTTGCTTGAAAATATCTTTATTTCATTATCTTTCTTGAGAGATATTTTAGTGGCTATAGAATTCTAGATGAGTAGTTATTTTCTCTCTGCATATTATATTTGATTGTTTGTTGGATTCTATTGTTGCTCTGGAGGAGTTAGATTTTAGTCTCATTGCTGCTCTTTTGAAAGTGTTTTGTCTTCCTCCTCTGGCTGCTCTTAAGATTTTTCTCTTTATCTGTGGGTTTCTGCAGTTTAATTACATGTTTAGATGTAGATTTTATTTATCTTGCTTAGGATTTGTTGGTCTTCTTGATTCTGTGGATTATTATCTTCTATTAATTCTATACAATTGTCAGCCATTATCTTTTTAAACATTTTCTTTACTATGTTTTGTGTTTCTTTCCCTTCTGGGATGCCAATCAAACATAACTATTAAATGTTAGATTTTAAAAATTCTTATTTTTTAACTCTCTCTGATACATTCTGTGGAATGTTATAATCCAAATTCCTCTCTCTCATTCCTTATATCATTGCTGTCATTCATTTCACTTATAGTAAGTATACATAAGTATATAAATATATACACACAAGCATACATAATCAAATATATTGTCATATTATTTTGAACTGTTATCTGGATCAGTTAAAATTAAGATCAATTAAATGTAAGAATTATATTTAAATAATTTAAAATTAGATCAATTAAAATCAGAAAATAAGTTTTGTTTATCTTCAATTATTCCTTCTTCAGTGCTCTTCCTTTCTTTATATATTTTAATAGATCCAAGTTTCTGACCTGTAACATTTTCCTTTTCTTTGAAGAATCTATTTTAACATTTCTTGCAAGGCAAGTCTACTGGCAACAAGTTTCCCCAGTGTTTGTGGAAATCTTTATTCTTCACTTTCGAAGTATAATTTCACAGGGTACAGAATTCAGAGTGGT
Organism: Rhinopithecus bieti; assembly: GCF_001698545.2. Classification (NCBI taxonomy): domain Eukaryota; kingdom Metazoa; phylum Chordata; class Mammalia; order Primates; family Cercopithecidae; genus Rhinopithecus; species Rhinopithecus bieti. Next base: position 1,735,992 of record NW_016805524.1, on the reverse strand, counting down.
GTTTTCTTTCTTCTTTTTTTTCCTCTCAACACTTTAAGTATTTCACTCCATTTTTTTTTAAATTTTATTTTTTATTTTTTATTTTTTTAGACAGAATCTCACTCTGTTGCTCAGGCTGGAGTGCTGCAGTGGTACGGTCACAGATAACTGCAACCTCTAACTCCCTGGGCTCAGGTGATCCTCCCACTTCAGCCCCACAAGTAGCTGGGACTACAGGTGTGTGCCACCACACCGAGCTAATTTTTATATATATTTTTTGGTAGAGACAGAGTTCTTTTTTCTAGATGGATTCTTGCTCTGTTGCCCAGGCTGGAGTGCCGTGGGCGATCTTGGCTCACTGCAACCTCCGCCTCCTGGGTTCAAGCAATTCTCCTTTCTTAGCCTCCTCAGTAGCTGGGACTATAGGCATGTGCCACCACGCCTGGCTACTTTTTGTATGTTTTGTAGAGACAGGGTTTCACCATGTTGCCCAGGCTGGTTTTGAACTCTTAGGCTCAAGTGATCCGTCTCCTTCGGCCTCTCAAATCCATTCTCTTCTTGCTTGAATGGTTTCTGAGGAGAAAGTGCATGTAATTTTTACCTTTACTCCTTTAGGTGTTTTTTCCTCTTTGGCTTCTTTTAAAAATTTTTTTCAGTTTTAATTATTATGGGTACATAATAGGTGTATGTATTTATGGAGTACATGTAATGTTTTGATACAGACATACACAATATGTGATAATCACATAAGGGTAATTGGGGTATTTATCACCTCAAGTATTCATTTTTTTTTTGTGTTAGGGACATTCCAATTTCACTGTTAGTTATTTAAAAATATACAGTAAATTATCATTGACTTTAGTCACCCTGTTGTGTTATCAAATGCTAGAGCCTATTCATTCTAACTACATTTTTGCACCCATTAACCGTCCCTACTTCTATCTGACTCCCTGCTACCCTTCCCAGACTCTGGTAACTATTATTCTACTCTTTAACTCCATGAGTTTGTTTCAATTTTTAGCTCCCATGTATGAGTGAGAACATGTGAAATTTGTCTTTCTGTGCCTGGCCTGGCTTTTTTCACTTAATATAATGTTCTCCAGTTTCATCCACGTTGTTGCAAATGAAAATGACAGGATTTCTTTCTTTCCTCTCTCTTTCTTTATTTATTTTAAAATAGAGACAGGGTCATCATAGCTCATTATAACCTTGAACTCCTGGGCTCAGGTGATCCTCCCATCTCAGCAACCTGAGTTGCTAGCATCACAGGCATGTGCCATCAGGTCTGGCTAGTTTTTAATTTTTTTGTACAGATGGGGTCTTAGTATATTGCCCAGGCTGGTCTCGAACTCCTGGCCTCAAGTAGTCTTCCTGCCTTGGCCTCCCAAAGTGCTGGGATTACAAGCATGAGCCACTGTGCCCAGTTCAGTTCAAAATATTTTTTAGCTTCCTTGTGATTTTGTCTTTTACTCAAGGGTTAGACTAATAAATGTTTTTTCAAATATTTGGGTCTTTTGTGGTTATTTTAATGTTGATTTTTAATTTAATTCTTTTGTGTTCAGATAACATACTCTTATGTTTTCAGTCTTCTGAAATTTATTCAGACTTGTTTTATTGTCTAACATATGGTTCATCTTTATGAATGTTTCATGTACATTTGAAACATATGTGTTTCTGCAGTTATTCTGGTATTCTATAAATGAAATTTAGTAAGTGTAGTTGATAGTGCCATTCAGACATTGTAGAGTTTTACTGATATTATGCTTAGTTGTTATAAGTGTTGGGGAAACTGGGTAACCATTTAGAAGGAAACAAAATATGTAAATTTTATTTGGCGATAATAGTTTTCACACAAAGGTCAGTCTTAGGCTATGCCCTACCATGGCACATGATCTAGAAAAGAGGTCTCTTCTGTGGAGATGAAATCTTCATTCTGTGGAAGTGGTGGTGAAATCTTCAGAAGTATATTAGTAGAAACATAGAGGTAGACACTGGGAGAAATGTGCAATGTTGTATGTGTCTTTGGCATGTCACAGTTTTTGATGTGACAAAATATGGGTTCTAATTCTTCCAAGCCAGGAGAAAGTTTGAAAGGATAATCTGCAAGAGTTCTCATCACCCATCCAAACCACAAGGGCAATAAACGAATTTTTCTCTGTATGGCATATGAATACACAGACCATAGATTTTTTTTTTTTTTTGAAATGGAGTCTTGCTCTGTTATCCAGGCTGGAATGCAGTGGTGCAATCTCGGCTTACTGCAAGCTCCACCTCCCGTGTTCACGCCATTCTCCTGCCTCAGCCTCCTGAGTAGCTGGGACTACAGGCGCCCGCCACCACGCCTGGCTAATTTTTTTGTATTTTTAGTAGAGATGGAGTTTCATCATGTTAGCCAGGATGGTCTCGATCTCCTGACTTTGTGATCCGCCTGCCTCAGCCTCCCAAAGTGCTGGGATTACAGGCATGAGCCACTGCTCCCGGTCTTTTTTTTTTTTGAAATTGATTGGAAAAAAAGGAAACAATAGCCAGTATATGCAGCATGAGAACAGTAAAAACTTTGTTAACTTATAAAGTTGGTATACTTTAAGATAGCATGTTGTACTTCTAGGTAGGATACCAGATAGCAGGATAAATTTCTAATGAATCAAATATTAGTGTAAAACACTATGAAAGAAAACATCGGAGAAATCCTTTATAACTTTGAAATGGGGAAAGCCTTTGTAACCATGACTCAAAATCCAGAAGATATTAACAATTGTAGATTTGACTATAAAAATGCATGCTAATAAACAAAAGCAAAAATCCCAACACACACACAACAAAAGCATAACAAAGAAAAACAACATTAACAGGGAAGAATAATTGTAAACTTATAACAGTAAAAGGGCTAGTCCTCTGATATTTAAAGAACTTCTGGAAATCAAAAAGTAAAAGACCATCTACCCAACAGAAAAATGGGAAGAGAAAAGGATAGTTCATAGAAAAGGAAATACAAATGGGCCTTAAGTTGTTTAAAAGATGCTAAGCCTCATTCATGAAAATTTCAATTAAAACTACATTGAGGGGTGGAGCAAGATGGCCGAATAGGAACAGCTCCAGTCTCCAACTCCCAGCGCGAGCGACACAGAAGACCAGTGATTTCTGCATTTTCAACTGAGGTACA
>NW_016805524.1:1730036-1731288 GCF_001698545.2 Rhinopithecus bieti | reverse complement strand
AAGTATAAAAAAAAAAAAAAAAAAAAACTACATTGAGATATTCCTCATTTACTAGATTGACAAAAATCTGAATGACTATACTCTCTTGGTAAAGTATGGGAAAACAGATACTTTCATACCTTGTTCATCAGAGTATGGATTGGTATAATTTCTGTGGAAAGTAGCTTGACCATATTGCAAATATACACACACACACACACACACACATATATATATATTATATATATATGTATATTGGCCCTAGAGCTTCCTCTTCTAGTAATTTATCATACTTGCATACATGTAAAGTGATATCTGCACACAATTTTTAAGTGTAGCATTGTTTGTAATAGAAAAATATTAACAATTTTAGTGTCTTTTGATAGAGTTTGTATTATACTATGCAATGGTATACTACATAACTATCATAAAGAATGTTAAAGTACTTTATATAGTGAAATGAAAAGATATACAGAATTTATTTTTGGGTGAAAAGACAAGGTGCAGACAGGAGGTTTAGTATGATACGATATTCCTGTGTAACAAAAGATGGTGAAAACTAATCGATATTTATGTTTGCTTGTATCTGCATGAAGAAACTCTAGACGAGTACACATGAAACTAATAACTGAATTCCTGTGGTCATGGGGAAGGGTAAAAGCTGGATAGTGGGTTATAGGAGTAGGATAGAGTTTTCTCACTTATAACTTTCTAATTTTTTGAATTATTTAAATATTTTGTCCATTTAAAAGGAAGAAAAGAAAATTGAATTAGGTTGGGCATTAGTGGAAGATGCCAGATAGATAAACAAACACATTACTCTTTTTTTGTTTTCTTTCTTTTCTTTTGAGAATTTTGTTTTAGGTTTAGGGATACATGTGAAGGTTTGTTACATAAACACGTGTCACGGGGGTTTGTTATTACATATTATTATATCACTCAGGTATTAAGCTCAGTACCAAATAGTTATCTTTTCTGTTCCACTCCCTCCTTCCACCCTCCCCCTCAAGTAGATGCCAGTGTCTGTTGTTTCCTTCTTTGTGTTCATAAGTTCTTACAATTTAGCTCCCACTTGTTTTTTTATTTTTTTTGGAGACGGAGTCTCACTCTGTCACTAGGCTGGAGTGCAGTGGTGCGATCTCAGATGACTGCAACCTCCGCCTCCTGGATTCAAGCAATTCTTTCTCCTGCCTCAGTCTCCTGAGTGGCTGGGACTACAAGCACACACTGCTATGCCCAGCTAGTTGTTTTTTTTTTTTTTTTTTTTTTTTTT
>NW_016805524.1:1718671-1729791 GCF_001698545.2 Rhinopithecus bieti | reverse complement strand
TTTTTTTTTTTTTTTTTTTTTTTTCTGTTTTGTTTTGTTTTGTTTTGTTTTGTTTTGTTTTAGTAGAAATGGGTGGAGGGAGGCATCTCACCATGTTGCCCAGGCTGGTTTCGAACGCCTGAGCTCAGGCAATCAGCCCACCTCGGCCTTCCAAAGTGTTGGGATTACAGGCATGAGCCACTGCACCTGGCCAGCTCCCACTTGTAAATGAGAACATGCAGTATTTGGTTTTCTAGTCCTATGTTAATTTGCTAAGGATGATAACCTCCAGCTCCTTCCATGTTCTGGCAAAAGACATGATCTTGCTTTTTTTATGGCTGCCTAATATTCCATGGTGTGTATATATGCCACATTTTCTTTATCCAGTCTGTCATTGTTTGGTATTTAGGTGATTCTATGTCTTTGCTATTGTGAACAGTACTGTGATGAACACTTATGTGCATGTGTCTTTATGGTAGAATGCTCTGGGTATATACCCAATAATGGAATTACTGGGTCGAATGGTAGTTCTTTTAACTCTTTCAGGAATTGTCATACAGTTCCTCAATGGTTGAACTAATTTACATTCCCACCAGCAGTGTATAAGGGTTCCCTTTTCTCTGCAACTTCACCAGCATCTGTTATTTTTTGACATTTTAGTAATAGCCATTCTGATTGGTGTGAGATGGTATCTCATTGGGGTTTTGATTTGCATTTCTCTAATGATCAGTGGTATTGAGCTTTTTGCCATAAGCTTGTTTGCCACATGTATGTCTTCTTTTGAGAAGTGTCTTTTCATGTCCTTTGCCCACTTTTTAATGGGGTTGTTTGTTTTCTTTTGTAAAGTTGTTTAAGTTCCTTATAGATACTGGGTATTAGACCTTCGTCATATGCCTAGTTTGCAAATTCTTTCTCCCATTTTGTAGATTGTTTACTTTGTTGATAGTTTCTTTTGCTGTACAGAGCTTTTAAGTTTAGTTAGATCCCATTTGTCGATTTTTGCTTTTGTTGCAATTGCTTTTGGTGTCTTCATCGTGAAATATTTGCCTGTTCCTAGATCCAGCATGGTATTGCCTAGGTGTCTTCCAGAGTATTTTACAGTTTTGGGTTTTACATTTAAGTCTTTAATCTGTATTCAGTTGATTTTTGTATATGGTGTAAGGAAGAGGTCCAACTTCAATCTTCTGCATATGGCTAGTCAGTTATTCTAGCACCATTTATTGCACAGGAAAATTTTTTTCCCATTGGTTGTTTTGGTCAGCTTTGTCAAAGATCAGATAGTCAAAGATATGTGGCCTTATTTTGGGCTCCTTATTCTGTTCCATTGGTCTATGTGTCTGTTTTTGCACCAGTACCATATTGCTTTGGTCACCAGTACCATATTGTTTTGGTCACTATAGCCCCATAGTATAGTTTGGAGTAAAATAACATGATGCCTCCAGCTTTGATCTTTTTGCTGAGGATTGCCTTGACTATTTGGGCTCTTTTTTGGTTCCATATAAATTTTAAAATAATTTTTTCTAGTTTTGTGAAGAATGTCATTGGTAGTTTAACAGGTATAGCATTGAATTTGTAAATTGATTTGGGCACTATAGCCATTTTAATGATATTGATTCTTCCTATTTATGATGATGGGATGTTTTTTCATTTCCTTGTGTCTTCTTTGATTTCTTTGAGCAGTGTTTTGTCATTCTCACTGTAGAGATTTTTTACCTGCCTGGTTAGCTGTATTCCTAGGTGTTTTATTTTATTTTTTTTTGTGGCAACTGTGAATGGGATTGCCCTTCTTATTTGGCTCTCAGTTTGGTTGTTGTTGGTGCATAGGAATGCTAGTGAGTTTTGTACATTGATTTTATATCCCGTAACTTTGCTGAAGTTGTTTATCAGCTAAAGGAGCTTTTGGGCCAAAACACTGGGATTTTCTAGATATAGAATCATGTCATCTGCAAAGAGAGATAATTTGACTCCCTCTCTTACTATTTGGATGCCCTTTATTTTATTTTTTCTCTCTTGACTCATGGCTCTGGCTAGGACTTCCAATACTATGTTGAATAGAAGTGGAGAGAGAGGGCATCCTTGTCTTGTACCAGTTTTCAAGGGGAATGCTTCCAGCTTTTGCCCATTCAGTATGATGTTGGCTGTGCATTTGTCATAGATGGCTCTTCTTCTTCTTATTATTATTTTGAGACAGAATTTTGCTCTTGTTTCCCAGGCTGGAATGCAATGGTGTGATCTCGGCTTACTGCAACCTCTGCCTCCCAGGTTCAAGCGATTCTCCTGCTTCAGCCTCCTGAGTAGCTTGGATTACAGGTGCCCGCCACCACACCCGGCTAATTTTTTGTATTTTTAGTAGAGACGGGGTTTCACCATGTTGGCCAGGGTGGTCTCAAACTCCCAACCTCAGGTGGGCTGCCCGCCTTAGCCTCCCAAAGTGCTGGGATTACAAGTGTGAGTCACCACACCTGGCCATGGCTCTTACTATTTTGAGGTATGTTCCTTCAATACCTAGGTTATTGGGAGTTTTTAACGTGAAAGAATGTTCAGTTTTATCAAAAGCCCTTTCCATATCTGTTGAGATGATTGTGTGGTTTTTGTCTTTAGTTCTGTTTATGTGATGAATCACATTTATTGATTTTTGTATGTTGAATCAACCTTGCATCCCAGGGATGAAGCCTACTTGATCATGGTAGATTAGCTTTTTGATGATGCTCAGCATTTGAGTTACTAGAGTTCTTGTATTGGCTCTTTCTCATCTCTGCATGTGGGTATTTCTTTAACTGCAGTGTAGATTGATTATGGTCAATAGACTTCTTTTCTGGATGTTTTCACCTGGCTGAGGCTTTGTGTAGGGTCTTTATTTGAAGCTGACTTCTTGTCTCTGGTTTCAGTGGGGGTATATTAGTGAGATATTTTTGGTGTTGAAGCTTTGGGGGTATGATCCAGCAGGTGACATTTAGGCTTATCAATCAGTTGGTAGACTCTTGCTTGGTTGTGTGGCTTCCCTATGTTTCCTCACAGTTGCAGCTGTGTTCCCTGTCAGTGCTCTGAAAGTGTAGGTTCCTCTCTCCCTTGAGTGCTGGCTGTAGTTCACAACTTGTCACTCCTGGGCTGCCCACTGCAGCTCTGGGACAGTCTTAGTGTTTATTTTCCTTCTCCAGGTTAGAGGCAGCAGAGGAAAAAGATCATAGTAGTGATTGTGGTCAAGGGTCATTTGCTTGACTCCTGGGGGCTCCACCCCAGAGAGATGCAGGTCAGCATTACTCAGTGCAGTCAGCCCAAGATGGAGGGTTTGTGCTATGGGTCCAAGCCAGGGGTTTTCTGTCTGGTGACAAGCTAGGTAGGGTATGGGGGACTTGTGGGAAATTGGTTGGCCTCTTCTCCTTAGGTTGACTGCAGCTCATCGGAGGTGTGGATAAGGCACTTGGGATCTTTGCTCCTTTGTTAGTCCGAGGGTGGCAAGGCATGTTCCACTGCAGAGGCAGTGGCAAAGAGGCTTTCATTTGCCCCCGGAGGCTCTGTCTATGGAGTTACTGAGTTGGTACTGACTTGGTAGCTCTGGCAGGGGTGGTTGGAGGCCCAGGGCTGGAGGACCTGCCCAGTGAGGAGATACAGGAATGCGTACCCATTTAGCAGTCTGGGCACTTTTCTGTAGGGCTGCTGTGGTATGCTTGGGGCCTGGTCCAGTCCTAGTCACCTCAGATTTTCCAGAACCTGGAGGTGTTACCATGAAGGCTGTGAAACAGCAAAGCTGTTGCCAGCTTAAAGGCACCTGTAGGAAGTGGCTGGAGACCCTGGTTGCGAGGTCCCACCCAGTGAGGAGGAACAGAATTGACACCCACTTAAAACAGTCTGGCCATATTTTAGTAGAGCAGCTGGGCTGTGCTGGGGGTCCACTTCAGCCCTTGGTTGCCTCAGACACTCTGAAGTCCAAAGGCTGGAATGGCTAAGTTGCCCAAACAACAAGGTGGCCTGCCCCTCCCTCTAGGAGTGCCGTTCCAGGGGGAATTCAGATCTGTGTCAGCTGGAAAGCTCTGTTGGGGGTGGCTGGAGGCCCTGGTTGGGAGGTCCTTCCCAGTGAAAAAGAATGAGATCAGGTACCTGCTAAAGGCAGCAGTCTGGCCATGTTTTGATAGAGCGGCTGTGCCGTGCTGTGGGAATCCCTTCTGCCTTGGGGGGACTCAGACTCTCCGAAGCCTGAAGGCTAGAATGGCTAAGGTGCCTGAATAGCAAAGATGGCAGCCTGCCCCTCCTCCTAGGAGTGCCCCCTTAGGGAGGTGCAATGCCACTATTGGTAGCTGGCTAGAATTCCAAGTAAGTGGGTCTTAACTTGTGAGGTGCTGTGGAAATGAGGCCTGTGGGCTGTTGCTGTTCAGCCCGGTAGATTCAGCCTCTTTTCTAGGGGTATGTACAGGAGTCTAACATCCTACTTTGCCACAGCTGCAGCTACTTTTGCTGGAAAGCCCTAGTATCTAAGCTTCCAGGGTCTCCATGCATGCCTGCGTGGCTGCTCTGCTGAGACTCTACATAGCTCTGTCTGTCAGACTGAAGACCGAAGGCCCTGATGGAGTGGGTTCACAAGATCTGACCTGAGGGTTGCAAAGATCTGTGGGAGAATCATGATTTCCCTGGGTTGCTCTTTGACTCACCACTTCCCTAGGTTGGGGAGAATCCCCTGGCTCTGTGTTGTTCCCAGGTGGCTGTTGTCCTGCCTTGTTTTTCTTTGTTCTCTGTGGGTCAGGTTGTTTCCTTGATTAATCCCAATGTAAATAGCTGGGTGTTTCAGTTGAAGATGTTGTATTTACTTGCCCCTTCTGTTTCTCTCTGAGAGCCAGGCACACTAACTGCTTCTAGTCAGCCATCTTGGCCACTTCATATCCCAACCCTTTTCCTTTCTCTTTGTATATTTTTAGTTCAGGAAGAGGCAGAATACTGAGATAGATAGTGAGAAATGAGCAAAAATTAGAACAGTTCATAAAAATGGGCCAAATTGTCCAAAGGTTTGTCCAGGCTAAGTATTGTAAAACCTGAGATTTGCTGAATTGTGGGTTTGTTTCCCTAAGGAATAGAAAAATTGAATTCGTGTTGGTAGATGAAAGACAAGGGATAGCAACATGAATTATTTATTAGGTATGTGTGCCTCTTACTACTATGTATGCCATTACTGTTCAGGGGTGTGTGGTGTGGGATGTTTCATTTTCCAGAATATAAATTAAATGACAGTTTTGCATTTCTGTTTTATGTGTGATTTGTGGTAAAAACCTCTCTCTGCCAAAGGAGAGTTTTCTTTTGATGGGTATATGGAAGGCATTTGAATTATTTAAAATATGGAAATGACTTTTGCTCTTTTAGTACATATGAAAAGTTTAAATTATATAAAATGAATACAATGGGAGTTGAATCTCCCTCCTCCCACAGATTCTTAGGCCCTTCTATGGAGTTAAATGGGCATTAAATAGTTACACTCTCCTTCTTACCTATTTTTCAATTTAAATATCCTTAGAGAGAGGTCATGTAGTCATGTTCAAATTTATTAGGGTTCAATATTTATAAAACTTTAGGGTAAATTTTACTTCAGTCTCCAACTCTTTGGGGATTTAAAAAATATGTTGGTTATTGATTTCACACTTAAATTTATTATGATAACATACTTCATAGGATTACAGTCTTTTACTTTTATTAAGACTTGTTTTATAGCCCAACATGTAGTCTAACTTGGTGAATATTCCATGTGCATTTGAAAAGAATTTCTATATTTTCAGTTACTGAATGTAATGTTCTATAAATGTCAATTAGGTCAATTAGGCAGATAATGTTAAATTATATCCTTACTGATTTTTTTAAGGTCTCCTTTTCCTCTCAAGTACTGAGAGTCAGGTGATAAAATCCTCAACTGAGAATGTGGATTTATCTTTTTCTCACTTTACCTTTGACAATTTTTGCTTTGTGTATCTTAAAGCTCTATGAGGTGCATACAGATTTTAAAATATTATGTATTCATGATGAATTTATTCTTATATTATTATGACATGTTGATCCTCTTTATCTCTGGTAGTATTCCTTGATTTGAAGTCTGTTTTGTCTGGGATATTAATATAGCCATATCAAGTTTTTTTTTGGTGATTTCCTTTCAAACTATCTGAGTCTTTATGTTTAAAGAGAGTCTCTTGCAAAACACATGAATTTGTATCTGTCTTTTTAAAAATCCAGGTTGTTAATCTCTTTTAATTGGAGTGTTTAATCCATTTACATTTAGTGTAATTATTAATATGGTTGTTTCTGACTTTGGTTCTTTCTGGTGAGAAGTCAGCCAACATTCTCATTGTTTCTCTGTGAGGAATATGTCTTTTTTCTCTGTGTATTTTTCAGGTTTTCTTTTTACATTTGATTTTCAGCAATTTGAGTAAGATGTGCCTATGTAGGGTGTTTGGGTATTTATTTTGCTTGGGTTCATTGAGCCTTTTGAGTCTGTATGTTACTGGTTTTGATTAAGTTTAACAAATGTTTTGGGTTAATATTTTGTCAAGTATTTTTTTCCCCCTCTATCTTTTCTTCTAGGACTTCAATTTTACCTGTTACTGTTGTTCTGTTCATTTTTTCTTCTCCTAAGTTTTTCCCCTTTGTGCTTTAGTTTGGGTGATTTCTTTTGACCCTTAGTCATAGTCTAGTGAGATCTTCAGTCTCTTGAGTGTTAGTCTAGTGAGATGGCTATAAAACAAAATACAGGTTTTAAACAACAAAAATTTATTTCTCAGTTCTGGTGGCTGAGAAATCCAAGAGCAAGGTGCTGGAAAATTTGGTGTCATAGATGGTGCCTTCTTGTGGTGTTCTCACATGGTGGATGGGCAAGGCAGCTCTCTAGGGCCTCTTTTATAAGTACACTAATACCATTCATTTTATCATCTTCCAAAGGCTCTCCACCTCAAATACCATCACATTGGGGATTAGGTTTCAACAAATGAATTTTGAGGTAACACAGACATTTAATCTATTGCACCTATCTTCATGTTCACCAATCCTACTTTTGTTGCTCTTTTCTGCCTTGTTTTCTTTTATATTTTGTGTGGAATTTATATTTGTAATCAGTAGGGGAGTCAGCCTGATACAATGTAATTCATCATTACTGGAAGCTGGTGGCTTTTTATTTCAAATAAAAGAACATATAGGGATAAAAATATGGGAATACACTATGTTAAGAAAGCCCTCTCTGCTTTTTCCTTTTTTTGGCCTATTTGTCATTTGTTTCATAAAAGTGAAGCAGGCTGGGCATGGTGGCTCACGCCTGTAATCCCAGCACTTTGGGAGGCTGAGGCGGGCGGATCACGAGGTCAGGAGATTGAAACTATCCTGGCTAACACGATGAAGCCCTGTCTCTACTAAAAATACAAAAAGTTAGCCGGGCATGGTGGCAGGCGCCTGTAGTCCCAGCTACTCAGGAGGCTGAGGCAGGAGAATGGCGTGAACCCAGGAGGCGGAGCTTGCAGTGAGCAGAGATCATGCCACTGCACTCCAGCCTGGGTGACAGAGGGAGACTCCATTTCAAAAAATAAATAAATAAAAAAAAAAGTGAAACAGTGTCCTATTGATTAAAAATTTATTCATATTCCCTTTTGACGAAATTACCCTCAGATAAGCAGAACTTTGTATATATTTGCCATTAATTGTTTCAGAATTAGAAAATATTTCTACCTAAAGACACTGGAAATTAAAATGTGTACATTTGTAGGCAGCACTATCTGTTTTGTTTTTAACAGATACTTAACATGTGCCAGGTCCTGGTCTAAGCATTTTACGTATATTAACTCATTTAATTCTCACAACAACCCAATGAGGGAGGTGTGATGATTGGCCCTATTTTCCAGATGAGGAAACCGAAGCACAGAGAGATTAAATCAGGAAGTAGCAGAGCCAGAATTTGAACCATGGCATTCTGGCATTATTAGAGTCTGCATTCTTAACTACTTTGCTCTGCTACCTCTCTCAGTTTCTACTGCGTGTAATAATTATGCTCTGGGTATGATTATACTTGTGAATTTCTCAAGTTTTTCAATAGTATCTGCCCTATTGGATTATAAACCACTTAAAGAACAGGAATCACATACTCTCTACTATGTCAGATACCCAGAAAAGGCTAAAACACAACTTTTCTTAGAAATCTTGCTTATAAATCCTAGGCAGTATTAATCATTTTTTCTTCAGTACTTACAGTTCAGTGTTTGCCTTTCTGATGAATGACTATTGTTTTTCTGCCTTATACTGCAGCTAGTAGTTTATAGGCTTGGCCCTCCCATTAGGTTGTGAGGTCATTGAGGGTAGAGACCATGCCTTCATCGTTTTTGTTGACACTTTTCCCTACCCTGGCATCAGTCCACATTGAGTATAATAGATCATGTTATTCCAGAACTGTGATGGTAAAAATATGCTTCTTTTTGCCAGATGAAGAATCTTTGTATATCCATATATTTGTCTTGTTTACAATGGGAATACTTATATTTGTGTTTTACTTTCAGCTTTCCAAAGTCCTTTCATATCTACCATCTATTTATCTTTATGGAAAAAAATGTCATGAGCTTTCATGTATTACTTCAGTAAATATTTCTTGAGCACCTATTATGTGCCGATACTGTTCTGGTTGTTTAGGATATAGCAATGGACAAAACAAAGTCTGTCCTTTCATGTAGATTACATTCTTGTGAGAAAGTAAAGATAATAAACCAAAATAAATAATGTGCTAGGTGGTGATAAGTACTTCAAAGAAAAATAATATGGGATAAAGGGATAGAATATGGTAGAGAGTACTACTTTAGATGGTATGATCTGGAAGGCATCTATAAGTAAGTATAATTTGAGTAGAGACCTGAATGAAGTTAAGGAGCAAACTGAAAATATATGGAGTTTAGAAGAGTTCTAGACAGAAGAATTAGCAAAGACAAAGGCCTTTAAGTTGAGAAAAACAGCAAGGAGGCCATACTGGAAGTGGGAGAGAAATGAGATGGAAAGGTGGTTGTGGTGGTAGCATATGTGGGAGATAGATCATGGAGGGCCTTGTAACATATGGTAAGGACTTCGGATTTCATTCTAAGTTTGATGGAAATCATTGAAACATTTTCTACCCCAATGAGGAGTGACATCTGAATTATGTTTAAAAAGTTTAATCTGAACGCTGTGTAGGGAATAACTTATATGGGGAGCAAGAGTAGAATCAGAGAGACCAATTATGAGGCTGTCGAAATAACAGGCCAGAGAGTTGGCTGCTTAAACAAGGGTGGTACTAGTGGAAGTGGTAAGAAGTGTTTAGATTCTGGATATATTTGAAGTTAGAACCAAGAGCCAAGCGAACTTGCTGGGGAATTTTTATAGCGCATGAAAAAAGAGGAGTTGGAACTATTCCCACATTTTTGGTCTGAGCAATATTGTGAATATTATTACCATTTACTGAAATGGGAAACGTTGGCAGAAGGAACAGGTTGAAGCAGGGCATATGTCATTGCCTTTATTTTATACATGAGGAAACTGAGACATAGATAAAGACTTTTGATAAGCTTTGGGGGTAGAATACTGGTTGCCTTACTGCTAGCCTCAGATTTCTTCTAAATAAACGTTTCAATTTTTTTTGTTATCGATTTTATCTATGGGATGATAACTTGTGGTTACTTTACAATTCTTTCAAAACAAGAGCCTGAACAGGGATATTTCAAGAGTCTTTGAAGTTTTATATATTTTCTGGGATGGTAATGGTCAAAGAGCCTAGCACCTTGTAGGTATTGAGTAATTGCTTTCTAGATTAAATTAAGGGATGATTCAATCTCATCTTCAACCTTGATATTCTCATAATGGAAATTATCTGTGTTGTAGTTCAGATCAATTGCATGAATGGATAATTGCAGTTTGTCTTTCAGAAAGTAGTGATTAAGACTGGAAATAATAAGATCTGGGTTTGGACCCTGTGTCTACCCCTTACTATCTGTGTAACTTTCAGCACATCACTCTATCTTTCTCAGCTTTAGTTTTTCCATCTGTGAAATGGAATAATGCCTACTTTTCTCACATAATTATGTAAAGATGAAATGAGATTATGTATACTTAATAGAACTATCACACAACCGGCACATCAAACATGCAATAAAGGTTTACAGGGTCTGAATCTCAATAAAGCCACTGAGATATTCACAAAAAATCTGTAGTAGAGAGAATTTGTGGAAGAATTGTGTACTTAAAACACATATTCCTGAGGTGGGGTGCCAACATGGCCGAATAGGAACAGCTCCAGCCTGCAGCTCCCAGCGTGAGCGACAGAAGACGGGTGATTTCTGCATTTCCAACTGAGGTACTGGGTTCATCTCACTGGGGTGTGTCAGACAGACGGTGCAGGACAGTGAGTGCAGCCCAGTGAGCGAGAGCTGAAGCAGGGTGAGGCATCACCTCATCCGGGAAGCGCAAGGGGAAAGGGAATTCCTTTTCCTAGCCAAGGGAAACTGTGACACACAACACCTGGAAAATCGGATCACTCCCACCCTAATACTGCACTTTACCAAAGGTCTTAGCAAACGGCACACCAGGAGATTATATCCAACGCCTAACTCGGAGGATCCCATGCCCACAGAGCCTCCCTCATTGCTAGCACAGCAATCTGAAATCTAACTGCAGGGTGGCATCGAGGCTGGGGGAGGGGTGCCTGCCATTGCTGAGGCTTAAGTAGGTAAACAAAGCTGCTGGGAAGCTTGAACTGGGTGGAGCCCACCGCAGCTCAAGGAGGCCTTTCTGCCTCTGTACACTCCACCTCTGGGGACAGGGCGTAGCTAAACAAAAAGCAGCAGAAACCTCTGCAGATTTAAATGTCCCTGTCTGACAGCTTTGAAGAGAGTAGTGATTCTCCCAGCACAGAGGTTGAGATCTGAGAATGGACAGACTACCTGCTCAAGTGGGTCCCTGACCCCCTGAGTAGCCTAACTGGGAGAGCCTAACTGGGTGTAGCCTAACTGGAGTGGACCTCAAGCAAACTCCAGCAGACCTGCAGCTGAGGGTCCTGACAGTTAGAAGGAAAACTAACAAACAGAAAGGACATCCACACCAAAACCCCATCTGTATGTCACCATCATCAAAGACCAAAGGTAGATAAAACCACAAAGATGGGTAAAAAGTAG
>NW_016805524.1:1705562-1715031 GCF_001698545.2 Rhinopithecus bieti | reverse complement strand
ATGTGGAGAAATAGGAACACTTTTACACTGTTGGTGGGACTGTAAACTAGTTCAACCATTGTGGAAAACAGTGTGGCGATTCCTCAAGGATCTAGAACTAGAAATACCATTTGACCCAGCCATCCCATTACTGGGTATATACCCAAAGGATTATAAATCATACTGCTATAAAGACACATGCACACGTATGTTTATTGTGGCACTATTCACAATAGCAAAGACTTGGAATCAACCCAAATGTCCATCAATGACAGACTGGATTAAGAAAATGTGGCACATATACACCATGGAATACTATGCAGCCATAAAAAAGGATGAGTTCATGTCCTTTGTAGGGACATGGGTGCAGCTGTAAACCGTCATTCTCAGCAAACTATCGCAAGAACGAAAACCAAACACCGCATGTTCTCACTCATAGGTGGGAACTGAGCAATGAGATCACTTGGACACAGGAAGGGGAACATCACACACTGGGGCCTATCATGGGGAGGGGGTAGGGGGGAGGGATAGCATTAGGAGATATACCTAATGTAAATGATGAGTTAATGGGTGCAGCACACCAACATGGCACACGTATACATGTGTAACAAACCTGCACGTTGTGCACATGTATGTGCACATGTACCCTAGAACATAAAGTATAATAATAAAAAACCCCACATATTCCTTTTCCCAAATTATTATGTGTATTAACAGACATGTTATAAAGAATATAAGACTAAAGAGAAATGTTTATGTTTACTTTATAGGTATTGGTTTGCCTTGAAAAGGGGTTACCATGCAGCTTTTACGTATGACAGCAATACTAGTAACTTCATGGAAGAACAAATTGATCTACATAAAGAAGTTATAGATAGAGTGACTGATTTGAGCATGCTCAGACTATTTGAGACCTACCTGGAAGGCTGCCCACAACTTATTCTTCAACTCTACATTCTTCTGGGGCATGGGCAAGCGAATTTCAGTCAGTGTAAGTTTTTCTTAACACCTTGTGTTAGATGGATGCCACTGAGACCTTATGTCAACTATATAAATCTTTGACTGACTTTAGAAATTTTTAACACTTTAAAAATCATTTATTCTTTTGAAAAGGAAGCACGGTAATATGGTTGAAATATCAAGAAGTATATGGATATATACTGTATCCATCTGCCCAGAAAGAAAACTACTATTGTTAGTTATTTGATGATTCCTTCAGAAACGTTTTTAAAGCATGTGTCCTTTTTTTTCTTTTTTCCTTAACACAAATGGTAACATAAAATTAAAACTGTCTTCATTTTTTGTGCCTCGTAGTGTATCTTGGAGATCCATTCATATTAGCACAGAAAATTTCCCACATTCATTTTATTTTCTGCATAGTATTGCAAATTATGAATGTACCATAATTTATTTAACAAGCTCCCTATTTATGTTAATTTAGGTTGTTTCTTATATTTAACCATTGAAAAAAATGCTGCAACGAGTAATCTTATGCATAAATCACTTGCATGTAAAAAGTATATCCATTGGGTAAATTCCCAGAAGTGGAATTACTGGGTAAAAGTGTAAATGCTAAAAAACTAATGAATGTTTTGCAAGTTGGCCAATGTGTTTGCTGTTTTACAGTAGATTTGCTCGTTAAGGTAAAAATGTTCATTTTTTAAAGAAAAGTTTATTTCCATCTTCCTTTTTGAAAAGTCCTTACATAATCTGTTCCAATCAACATTTTGCAAATATTTGCTCATCACTGCACTGAGAAATCCCTATACTTTCTTATCATTGAGCTTTTACTCATGGAATTCTCTCTCCCTTGACATTTATCTCTCCATCTCTGCTCCCTACAGATAATCAAAGACTCAATTATTCTTCAATCATTGCAGTGGAATGACTATTGAACTTTGTATCTCTTTAGTGACACATGTTACATCTTTCCTTCTATTTTACTTTTNATAGAAAAAAAAAAAAAAAAAAAGAAAAGTCCTTTTGTAGGTAATTAACTTAAGATGTTAAAAAACAATTTATTTGCTAAATAATAGTCCCAAATTGCATTAATGACTAGAGTTCCATGTATTCTCAGATTCATTTCAGGGAGTAAGATTTGTATCTTCCCTGGAGTTCTTGCTGTCCTAGACTCACATGTGATATCAGTTAAACAGTGTCTCTGTTCCCATTTTCTTGTAAACCTCTAGAACATAGCCCCTTCTAATATTTTTACCTTTACTTTGATTGTTAGGAAGACACAAAATGATTGTGTGTATGAGATCTCTATTGTGTATGAGATCTTTTTTTTTTGATGCAAATAATTCATGGGTTGGGTTCTATGTGATGCAGAACCCTTAACAGTTCTGTATTATATGGTTCTGAAGTTAGAAGTTCAAAATTTAGATCTTACAGCCTGTATTATGGGAGATCTCATGATGATTCCCAAGGATACATAGCATCTGGACTACCTATGAGATCCAGTGATAGCTATCTTTATGTTCAGTTTTCATCTATATGGTTTCTTATTGAAGTAGGAAATTGAGATGTTATTCAAAAATAGCATAAAATGAGATATAATTCAATTGTCTAACAATAGAGGAATTGGTAAATAAATTATTGTAGGCTGTTAATATGGAAGATTATGTAGCCACTAGAGTGTTTACAAAGAACTTTTAATGACACAAGAAATCGATTATAACATAGAATGTAGGCAAAAAACAGTTTATAAAATTTTCTGCTAGCACATTTTAAGGTTACAAAGAGATTATTATATAGAAAATATCTGGAAGAAAATATGCAAAACGTTAAGTGTGTCTGATTCTGGGTGGAGGAATTATGAATGATTGTTTTCATTTAAAAAGTACTTTTCTGAATTTCCAAATTTTCTATAGTAACTATGTACAAAATTATGTTACATGAATTCTGAAATTAAATCAGTAACAAAAGACCTACCAACCAGAAAAAACCTTAGACCAAATGGATTCATAGCTGAATGCTATCAGATGTATAAAAAAGAGCTGGTATCAATTCTACTGAAACTATTCCAAAAAATTGAGGCGGGAATCTTCCCTAATTTATTCTCTGAGGTCAGCATCATTTTGATGCCAAAACCTGGCAGTGACACAAGAAAAAAAGAAACTCCAGGCCAGTATCCTTGATGAACAGAGACACAAAATTCCTCAACAAAGTGCTGTG
The DNA here is from genome assembly GCF_001698545.2 of Rhinopithecus bieti. NCBI lineage: Eukaryota > Metazoa > Chordata > Mammalia > Primates > Cercopithecidae > Rhinopithecus > Rhinopithecus bieti. The sequence continues at coordinate 1,711,875 of NW_016805524.1, read as the reverse complement.
ATTATGGCGTGAGCCACCGCACGCAACCTACAATCATTTTGTAGTCTTTGTCATGAGATCTTTGCCAAGGCCTATGTCCAGAATGGTATTTCCTAGATTTTCTTCTAGAGTTTTTATAATTTTACATTTTATGTTTAAGTTTCTAATCCATCTTGAGTTGATTTTGTATATGGTAAAAGCAAGCGGTCCAGTTTCAATGTTCTAAATATGGCTAACCTGTTATCCCAGTATCATTTATTGAATAGACAGTCCTTTTCCTGTTGATGTCTTGTTTAGGGAACATGGGAGTTGTCTATTTTCTTCACTGATGTCAGTACTTAATGCCAAATAAATTAATAAAAATCTCTGAATTAATAAGTACAGAATTAAGAATAATGTCATTGGACAAAGTTATTTTAGACTGAGGAAAAGGCATAACAAAGGCATAGTTTGACAATGACACATTTAGTTTGAACAGAGTGTAAGATACAGGTTAGGGCAGCAATATGATAGAAAAAAATGTTAGAAGCAGGTAGGAAAGTGGGAAATTGGCAAAAATGTCAAATAATAGTGTCAACTAGATGAGAATAGACTATCGTGCCCTCACATTAGGAATGAAAGACCTGTTGACATCTGAAAGACAATTTAGTGAATAAATGTTAAGATCAGGTACACTGCCTTGGAATCCTAGCTCCGCCACTCACTAATCTTACATATTGAAGCAAATCATGTAAACTTTTCCCCTATGCTTAAACTAAATGTAGTCTCAACTTAATTTCCCTTAGCCACATCCCCAAAATGCCCACAGCCACTTGAACATACTAGGGGAATATGTGAGAGAAAGTAAGCAAGAGTAGAAAGAGACAGGAAATTTAATCAACTGCAATTAAAATGTCTTATTTTTGCAAATTTTATAAAAATATGTGACAAGGTGAACACATGAGTCTTTGCTAGGGTTGGAAGGAGACTGGGCAAGTAAGAGTCCCTGAAATTTTAGCTTCACCATCTTATTGATATATTCATCTTTGAGGTAACAATATTGATTAGCCTTAAACTTTGATATGCTTAATATTCATGTTATGATTTCTAGAGAAATCACCAAAGAATAAAAACAGGGCATATCATTAAAGGATATGAGTTACTAGATTGAAAGAGTGAATAAAAATAGCTCACATCAAGCACATCATTATATCATTTCAGAGAAGCAAAGAAAGATGATTCTCGAAGATTTGAGAGGAAAAAAAAGTAATGTACTAAAGATAGAAAAACTGAATGGCATGAAATTTTTAACCATAACAGTGAAATTAAAACATAATAGAACAGTGAGTTTAAGGTTTCAATGGAAAACATTTTTTTTTTAAATTTTGAATTCTGTTTCTAGCAAAACTGTATATCAAGTATGAGGGTAGAATTAGGATGTTTTGAGATATACAAGGTCTCAAAAAATTTTGCTTCTGAGAAATTTTTTTCTGGAAGGCCTGGCAAAAGTTGAATCAAAACATGAGGGTAAACCAAGAAAGATGATAGGAGAACAAGGAAACAGGAAGGCAATGTAGAAGAGAGGTGAAGGGAAGTTGCGGGAAGATTGGAAACAAGACTTAAGAGCAACTGGCTTAGAGCGGGAAGATAGTGTTCTAAAAAACCAGAAAAATAAAGAACGTGTAGATGTATATAGAGGAGTTTTATTAATTAATTTGAAGATTTTGCTAAGAAATAATTACAGGGTTATGGAAACTAACCAAGTAGGGAAATAAGGCAATTGTCAACTCCAGGAATAATGAAACATTTTAAAAGAAAGGAAATATAGTGTGTTTTTTTTTCTTTGTTTTGAAAAGTAAGCAATAAAAACACTCACTTATGTAGTTATAATAATGTGTATTAGTTCATTCTCATGTTGCTATCAAGAACTGCCTGAGACTGGGTAATTTATAAAGGAAAGAGGTTTAATTGACTCACAGTTCTGCAGTGCTGTGGTGGGGGGCCTCAGGAAACTTACAAACATGGCAGAAGGGAAGCAAACACATCCTTTTTCACATGGTGACAGGAAGAATGAGAGCCAAATAAAGGGGGAAGCCCCTTATAAAACCATCAGATCTTGTGAGAACTTACTATCATGAGAATAGCATGGGGGAAACTGCCCCTGTGATTCAGTTACTTCTACTGTGTCACTTCCATGACATGTGGCGCTTACAGGATTACAATTCAAGATGAGATTTGGATGGGGACACAAAGCCAAACCATATCATTCCTCTCCTGGCATCTCCCAAATCTCATGTCCTCATACTTAAAAACAATCCTGCCCTTTCCAGCAGTCCTTCAAAATGTTAGCTCATCCCCGCTTTAACCTAAAAATCCAAGTCTGAAGTCTCATTTGAGACAAGGCAAGTCCCTTCCACCTATGATCCTGTGAAATCAACAGCAAGTTAGTTACTTCCTAGATACAATGTGGGTACAGGCATTGAGTAAATACACCCATTCCAAATGGGAGAATTTGGCCAAAACAAAGGGGCAGCAGTCCCCATGCAAGTCTGAAATCCAGTGGGGCAGTCAAATCTTCAAGCTCTGAAGTGATCCCCTTTGACTTCATGTCTCACATTCAGGTCAAGCTGATGCAAGAGGTGGACTCCTATGGCCTTTGGCAGCTCTGCCCCTGTGGCTTTGCAGGGTACGTCCCCACTCCAGGCTGCTTTCCTGGGCTGGCATTGAGCGTCTGTGGCTTTTCCAGGTGCCCTGTGCAAGCTGTTGGTGGAGATACCATTCTGAGGTCTGGAGGATGGTGGCCCTCTTCTCACAGCTCCATTAGGCAGTGCCTCAGTGGGGACCCTGTGTGTGGGCTCCAACCCCACATTTCCCTTCTGTACTGCCCTAGCAGTGGTTCTCAGTTAGGGATCCACCCCTGCAGCAAACTTCTGCCTGGAAACCAAGGCATTTCCATACATCCTCTAAAATCTAGGTGGAGGTTCCCAAATCTCACTTCTTGACTTCTGTGCTTCTGCAGGCCCAGTACCACTTGTAAGGTGCCAAGGCCTGGGACTTGCACCCTCTGAAGCAATGGCTTAAGCTTTACATTGGCCCCTTTTAGCCATAGCTAGAGCTGAAACAACTGGGATGCAGGAAACCATGTCCTGAGGCTGCACAGAGCAGGGGGGTCCTGGGTCCAGCCCACAAAACCATTTTTTCATCTTAGGCCTCCAGGTCTGTGATAGAAGGAACTGCAGTAAAGGTCTTTGGAATGCCCTGGAGACATTTTTCCCATTGTCTTGGTGATTAACATTTGACTGCCTATTACTTATGCAAATTCTGCAGTGTGCTTGAATGTCTGTTCAGAAAATGGATTTTTCTTTTTTTACAGCATTGTCAGGCTGCAAATTTTCCAAACTTTTATGCTCTGTCACCTCTTGAATGCTTTGCTGCTTAGAAATTTCTTCTACCAGAAACCCTAAATCATCTCTCTGAAGTTCAAAATCCCACAGATCTCTAGGACAGGGGCAAAATGCCGCCAGTCTCTTTGCAAAGCAAGAGTAATCTTTATTCCAGTTCCCTCCAAATTCCTCATCTCCATCTGAGACCACCTCATCCTGGACTTTATTGTCCATATCACTATCAGAATTTTGGTCAAAGGCATTCAACAAGTCTCTAGGAAGTTCCAAACTTTCCCACATCTTCCAGTTTTCTGAGTCCTTCAATTCTCCAGGAAGTTGCAAACTATGCCACATTTTCCTGTCTTCTTCTGAGCCCTCCAAACTGTTCCAACCTCAGCCTGTTACCCAGTTCCAAAGTCGCTTCCACATTTTTGGGTATCTTTGTTTATTTTATTTATTTATTTATTTATTTTTATTATTTTTTTTTTGTTTTACTTTAAGTTCTGGGGTACTTGTGCAGAATGTGCAGGTTTGTTACGTAGGTATACATGTGCCATGTTGGTTTGCTGCACCTATTATCCTATCATCTAGGTTTTAAGCCCCGCATGCATTAGCTGTTTGTCCTAATGCTCTCATTGCCCCCTTGCCCCTGACACCCCAACAGGCCCTAGTGTGTGATGGTCCCCTCCCTGTGTCCATGTGTTCTCATTGTTCAACTCCCAATTATGAGTGAGAACATGGGGTGTTTGGATTTCCTTTCCTGTGTTAGTTTGCTGAGAATGATGGTTGTTAGTTTGCTGAGAATGATGGTTTCCAGCTTCATCCATGTCCCTGCAAAGGACATGAACTCATTCTTTTTTACGGCTGCATAGTATTCCATGGCATATATGGGCCACATTTTCTTTATCCAGTCTATCATTGATGAGCATTTGGGTTGGTTCCAAGTTTTTGCTGTAGGAAATAGTGCTGCAATAAACATACATGTGCATGTCTTTATAGTAGAATGATTTATAATCCTTTGGGTATATACCTAGTAATGGGATTGCTGGGTCAAATGATATTTCTAGTTCTAGATCCTTGAGGAATCACCACACTGTCCAAAGTAGTTGAACTAATTTAGACTCCCACCAGCAGTGTAAAAGTGTTCCTATTTCTCCACATCCTCTCCAGCATCTGTTGTTTCTTGACTTTTTAATGGTCACCATTCTAGTGGTGTGAGTTGGTATCTCATTGTGGCTTTGATTTGCACTTCTCTAATGACCAGTTATGATGAGTTTTTTTTTCATATGTTTGTTGGCCACATAAATGTCTTCTTTTGAGAAGTGTCTGTTCATATCCTTCACCCACTTTTTGATGGGGTTGTTTTTTTTTCTTGTAAATTTAAGTTTCTTGTAGATTCTGGATGTTAGCCCTTTGTCAGATGGATAGATTGCAAAAATTTTCTCCCATTCTGTAGGTTTCTTGTTCACTCTGATGATAGTTTCTTTTGTTGTGCAGAGCCTCTTTAGTTTAATTAGATCCCATTTGTCAATTTTGGCTTTTATAGCAATTGCTTTTGGTGTTTTAGTCATGAAGACTTTGTCCATGCCTATGTCCTGAATGATATTGCCTAGGTTTTCTTCTGGGGTTTTTATGGTTTTAGATTTTAGGTTTAAGTCTTTAATCCATCTTGAGTTAATTTTTGTATAACATTTAAGGAAGGGATCCAGTTTCAATTTTCTGAATAAGACTAGCCAGTTTTCCCAACACCATTTATTAAATAGGGAATCCTTTCCTCTTTGCTTGTTTTTGTCAAAGATCAGATGGTTGTAGATGGTTGTAGACCTGTGGTGTTATTTCTGAGGCCTCTGTTCTGATCCATTGTTCTATATATCTGTTTTGGTACCAGTCATGTTGTTTTGGTTCCTGTAGCCTTGTAGTATCCTTTGAAGCCAGGTAGCATTATGTCTCCAGCTTTGTTCTTTTTGCTTAGGATTGTCTTGGCTATATGGGCTTTTTAAAAATTCCATATGAAATTTCAAGTAGATTTTCTAATTCTGTGAAGAAAGTCAGTTGTAGCTTGATGGGAATAGCATTGAATCTATAAATTACTTTGGGCAGTATGGCCATTTTCATAATACTGATTCTTCCTATCCATGAGTATGGAGTGTTTTTTTCCATTTGTTTGTGTCCTCTTTTATTTCCTTGAGCAGTGGTTTGTAGTTCTTTTTGAAGAGGTCCTTTGCATCCCTTGTAAATTGTATTCCTAAGTATTTTATTCTCTTTGTAGCAATTGTGAATGGGAGTTCACTCATGATTGGGCTCTCTGTTTGTCTATTATTGGTGTACAGGAATGCTTGTAATTTTTGCACATTGATTTTGTATCCTGAGACTTTGCTGAAGTTGCTTATCAGCTTAAGTTTTTGGGCTGAGATGAGGGATTTTCTAAATATACAATCATGTCACCTGCGAAACAAAGACAATTTGACTTCCTGTCTTCCTATTTGAATACCTTTATTTCTTTCTCTTGCCTGATTGCTCTGGCCAGAACTTCTAATACCATGCTGAATAGGAGTGGTGAGAGAAGGCACCCTTTTCTTCTGCTGGTTTTCAAAGGGAATGCTTCCAGCTTTTGCCCATTCAGTATGATATTGGCTATGGATTTGCCATAAATAGTTCTTATTATTTTGAGATACGTTCCATCAATACTTAGTTTATTGAGTGTTTTTAGCATGAAGGAGTGTTGAATTGTATTAAAGACCTTTTCTGCATCTATTGAGGTAATCATGTGGTTTTTGTCTTTGGTTCCATTTATGTGATGGATTACGTTTATTGGTTTGCCTATGTTGAACCAGCTGTGCATTCCAGGGATGAAGCTGACTTGATCGTGGTAGATAAGCTTTTAGATATGCTGCTGGATACAGTTTGGCAGTATTTTATTGAGGGTTTCTGCATCTATGTTCATCAGGGATATTGGCCTGAAATTTTCTTTT
>NW_016805524.1:1685186-1705303 GCF_001698545.2 Rhinopithecus bieti | reverse complement strand
TTTTTTTTTTTTTTTTTTTTTTTTTTTGTGTCTCTGCCATGTTTTGGTGACAGGATGATGCTGGCCTATAAAATTAGTTAGGGAGGAGTCCTTCTTTTTCTGTTGTTTGGAATAGTTTCCCAAGGAATGGTACCAGCTCCTCTTTGTACCTCTGGTAGAATTCAACTGCAAATCCCTCTGGTCCTGGGCTTTGTTTGGTTGGTAGGCTCTTAATTACTGCCTCAACTTCAAAACTTGTTATTGGTCTATTCAGGGATTTGACTTCTTCCTAGTTTAGTCTTGGGAGGGTGTATGTGTCCAGGAATTTATCCATTTCTTCAAGATTTTCTAGTTTATTTGTATAGAGGTGTTTATAATACTCTCTGAGGGAAGTTTGTATTTGTGCCATCAGTGGTGATATCCCCTTTAATTTTTTATTGTGTCTATTTGATTCTTCTCTCTTTTCTTCTTTATTAGTCTTGCTATGGTCTATTTTGTTAATCTTTTTAAAAACCCACCGTCTGGATTCAATGATTTTTTGAAGGGTTTTTCGTTTCTCTATCTCCTTCAGTTCTTCTCTGAGCTTAGTTGTTTCTTGTCATCTGCTAGCTTTTGAATTTGTTTGCTCTTGCTTCTCTAGTTCTTTTAATTGTGATGTTAGGGTGTTGATTTTAGCTTTTTCTTGGTTTCTGATGTGAGCATTTAGTGCTATAAATTTCCCTCGAAACACTGCTTTAGCAGTGTCCCAGAGATTCTGGTACGTTGTGTCTTTGTTCTCGTTGGTTTCAAAGAACTTATTTATTTCTGACTTTATTTTGTTATTTACCCCATAGTCATTTGGGAGCAGGTTGTTCAGTTTCCATGTAGTTGTGCAGTTTTGAGTGAGTTTCTTAATTCTGAGTTCTAATTTGATTGCACTGTGGTCTGAGAGACTGTTTGTTATGATTTTCATTCTTTTGCATGTCCTGAGGAGGGTTTTACTTCCAATTATGTGGTCAATTTTAGAATAAGTGCTATGTGGCACTGAGAAGAATGTATATTCTGTTGATTTGGGATGGAGAGTTCTGTAGATGTCTATTAGGTCCTCTTGGTCCAGAGCTGAGTTCAAGTCCTGATTATCCTTGTTAATTTTCTGTCTCATTGATCTAATATTGACAGTGGGGTGTAAAGTCTCCCACTATTATTGTGTGGGAGTCTAAGTCTCTTTGTACATCTCTAAGAACTTGCTTTATGAATCTGGGTATTCCTGAGTTGGATGCATATATACTTAGGATAGTTAGCTCTTCTTGTTGCATTGATCCCTTTACCAATATGTAATGCCCTTCTTTGTCTTTTTTTGATATTAGTTGGCTTAAAGTCTGTTTTATCAGAGACTAACATTGCAACTCCTGATATTTTTTTTTTTTTGCTTTCCTTTTGCTTGGTAAATATTCCTCCATCCCTTTATTTTGAGCCTATGTGTGTCTTTGCATGTGAGATGGGTCTCCTGAATACGGCACATCAATGGGTCTTGATTCTTTATCCAACTTGCCAGTTTGTGTCTTTTAATTGGGGCATTTGGCCCATTTACATTTAAGGTTAATACTGTTATGTGTGAATTTGATACTGTCATCATGATGCTTGCTAGTTATTTTGTACATTAGTTGATGCAGTTTCTGCATAGTGTCATAGGTCTTTATATTTTCATGTGTTTTTGCAGTGGCTGGTACCAGTTTTTCCTTTCCATATTTAGTGCTTCCTTCAGGAGCTCTTGTAATGTATGCCTGGTGGTGACAAAATCCCTCAGCATTTGCCTGTCTGTAAAGAATTTTATTTCTTCTTTACTTATGAAACTTAGTTTGGCTGGGTATGAAATACTGAGTTGAAAGTTCTTTTGTTTAAAATGTTGAATATTGGCTCCCACTCTGTTCTGGCTTGTAGAGTTTCTGCAGAGAGATCTGCTGTTAGTCTGATGGGCTTCCCTTTGTAGATGACCTGACCTTTCTCTCTGGCTACCCTTAACATTTTTTCCTTCATTTCAGCCTTGGAGAATCTGATGGTTATGTGTCTTGTGGTTGCTCTTCTCGAGGATTATCTTAGTCATGTTCTCTGTATTTCCTGAATTTGAATGTTGGCCTGTCTTGCTAGGTTGGGGAAGTTCTCCTGGATAATACCGTGAATTATTATTTTTTTTTTTACTTTGCTTCCATTCTCTTCATCATTTTCAGATACACCAATCAATCATAGGTTTGGTCTTTCCATAGAGTCCCATATTTCTTGGAGGCTTTGTTCATTCCTTTTCATTCTGTTTTCTCTAATCTTGTCTTCAAGCCTGATTTCATTAAGTTGATCTTTAAATTCTGATATTTTTCCTGCTGCTTGATTGATTTGGCTATTGATACTTGTGTATACTGCACAAAGTTCTCGTGCTGTGTTTTTCAGCTCCATCAGTTCATTTATGTTCTTCTCTAAACTGATTATTCTAGTTAGCAGTTCCTGTAACCTGTTATCAAGGTTCTTAGCTTCCTTGCATTGCATTAAAACATGCTTCTTTAGCTCAGAGGAGTTTGTTGTTACCCACCTTCTGAAGCCTACTTCTGTCAATTCGTCAAACTCATTCTCATTCTCTATCCTGTTTTGTGCCCTTGCTGGAGAGGAGCCGCGATCCTTTGTAGGAGAAGAGATATTCTGGCTTTTGGAATTGTCAGCATTTTTGTGCTGGTTATTCCTCATCTTTGTGGATTTATCTACCTTTGATCTTTGATGCTGATGACCTTTGGATGTGGTTTTTTGGGTGGGTGTCCTTTTTGTTGATGTTGATGTTGATGTTGCTTTCAGTTTGTTAGTTTTTCTTTTAACAGTCAGGCCCCTCTTCTGTAGATCTACTGGTGTTTTCTGGTGGTCCAATCCAGACCCTGTTTTCCTGGGTATCACCAGCAGAGGCTGCAGAACAGCAAAGATTGCTGCCTGCTCCTTCCTCTGGAAGCTTCATCCCAGAGGGCACCGGCCTTATGCCAGTTGGAGCTCTACTGTATGAGGTGTCTGTCGATCCCTGCTGGGAGGTACCCCCTAGTTAGGAGGCATGGGAGTCAGGGACCCACTTGAGGAGGCAGTCTATCCCTTAGCAGAGCTTGAATGTTGTCCTGGGAGATCCACTGCTCTCTTCAGAACCAGCAGGTGGGAATGTTTAAGTCTGCTGAAACTGCACCCACAACCACCCCTTCCCTCAGGTGTTCTGTCCCAGGGACATGGGAATTTTATCCTCAAGCCCCTGACTGGGGCTGCTGCATTTTCTTCAGAGATGCCCTGCCCAGTGAGAAGGAATCTAGAGAGGCACTCTGGTCATAGCCATTTTACCGTGTTGTGGTGAGTTCTGCCCAATCTGAACTTCTGGGCTTCCTCAACACTCTCAGGGGAAAACCGCCTACTGAAGCCTCAGTAATGGTGCACACCCCTCCCCGTACTGATCATCCAAGTTGCTCATCCAAGTCGACTTCAGACTGCTATGCTGGCAGCGAGAATTTCAAGCCAGTGATTCTTAGCTGGCTGGGCTCCCTGGGTGTAGGACCCACTGAGTGAGACCACTTGGCTCCCTGGCTTCAGTTGCCTTTCCAGGGGAGTGAACAGTTCTGTCTTGCTGGGGTTCCAAGTATCACTGGGCTAGGAAAAAGAAAACCTCCTGCAGCTAGCTTGGTGTCTGCCCAAACAGCTGCCCAGTTTTGTGTTTGAAACCCAGAGCCCTGGTGGTGCAGGCACATGAAGGTTCTCCTGTTCTGTGGGTTGCAAAACCCATGGGAAAAGCATAGTATCTGGACCTGGTAGCACAGTCCCTCATGACTTCCCTTGGCTAGGTGAGGGAGGTCCCTGGCCCCTTGCACTTCATGGGTGAGGTGACACCCCACCCTGCTTCTTCTCACCCTCCATGGTCTGCACCCACTGTCTAACCAGTCCCAATGAGATGAACTGGTATCTCAGTTGGAAATGCAGAAATCACCCACCTTCTGTGTTGGTCTTGCTGGGAACTGCAGACCGGAGCTTTTCATATCTGGCCATCTTAGTCTGGGTTCTCTGTTTTTGGGTATCTTTATAGCAGAACTCCACTTCTGTTACCAATTTACTGTATTAGTATATTCTCATGCTGCTATAAAGAACTGGCTGAGATTGGGTAATTTATAAAGAGAAGTTTAATTGACACACAGTTCTGCAGTGCTGGTAGGGGCCTCAGGAAACTTACAATCATGGCAGAAGGGGAAGCAAACACATCCTTCTTTACATAGCAGCAGGAGGAAGAATGAGAGCAAAATGAAGGCAGAGACCCTTTATAAAACCATCAGATCTCATGAGAACTTACTATCATGAGAATAGCGTGGGGGAAATTTCCCCTGTGATTCAATTACCTCCCACCGGGTCCCTCCCATGACATGTGGGAATTATGGGATTACAATTCAAGATGAGATTTGGGTGGGGACACAAAGCCAAACCATATCATAAGGCAAACATCAAATATTTACCAAAAATTTTGATGTTGCTCTTTTGGGTGGATGGGGGAGGGAGAGGAAAATGGAAGAAGTGTGTGTATATGTGTGTGTATGTGTTAACATTTCCTCTTCCAAATAGAAAATCAATAAACAGTGTACAAAATAAATTAAGCACTATATATTTTATTTGTAAATATGACAATAGATGTCAGGAGAAAAGCTAGAAGAGTTAATAGTGATTTCTTCTGGGGGTTACAATTGAGGGATGAGGAGATGTAGAGCAAGGCACCATTTTTCATATATACTTTGTAGAACTTTTGACTTTTAAAACGATGTACGAGAGGACTTAAAAAAGTTCATGGGGCTGGGTGTGGTGGCTCATGGCTGTAATCCCAGCACTTTGGGACGCTTAGGCAGGCAGATCACTTGAGGTCAGGAGTTCAAGACCAGCCTGGCCAGCACTGGAAAACCCTGTCTCTACTAAAAATACAAAAATTAGCTGGGCATGGTAGTGGGCACCTGTAATACCGGCTACTCAGGAGGCTGAAGCAGGAGAGTCAATTGAACCCAGGAGGCGGAGGTTGTAGTGAGCCTAGATTGTATCACTGTACTCCAGCCTGGGTGACACAGTGAGACTCCATCTCAACAACAACAAAACAACAACAACAACAACAAAACAACAAAATGTTCATGGAAAATGCATATTATGAAAAAAACTATGAATGGATTTTACATTTTCCTTCTCCCCAGATAAACTCAGTCTAACTTGTTATAATGTGTCTGAGCAGAATCCAATTTGAGGCACTAAGAAGGACAAGATAGCAGTTTGAAAAGTGCCCCATCACAACAATATGAATTCTGTTAATATTCAAATTGAAGCAAGAACACACATCAAATTTATGGTTAAGCTTGGTTGGAAGAATAGTGAAATCATTGATACTTTATGAATACTTTATGGGGACAATGCCCCAAAGAAATCAGCAGCTTACAAATAGATAACTCATTTTAAGAATGGATGAAACAATGTTGAACACCTTAGTGGCAGATCATCCACGTCAGTACATGAAGAAAAAATTAATTTTGTTTGTTCCTGAATTGCAGAGGACTGACAACAGCAGAAACATTTATAGCCCACACCACAGACATCTCACTTGGTTCAGCACACAGAGTTCTGAATGACAAATTACAGTTGAGCAAACTTTTCACTCAGTGGGTGCCCAAACTGTTGCACCCAGATTAGCTGCAGGTAAGAATAGAGCATTCAATGAAAATTTTAAACAAATGGTATTAAGATCCTGAAGCATTTCTTTGAAGAATTGTAATAGTAGATGAAACATGGCTTTACCAGTATGATTCTAAGGACAAATTACAATCAAAGTAATCGCTACTAAGAGGTGGAAGTGGTCCAGTCAAAGCAAGAGTGGATTGGTCAAGAGCAAAGGTGCCAAAGGTTTTTGGGATGCTCAAGATATTTAGCTTGTTGACTTTCTGGAGGGCCAAAGAACAATAACATCTGCTTATGGTGAGTATTCTGAGAAAGTTAGCTAAAGCTTTAGCAGAAAAATGCCCAAGGAGGCTTCGCCAGAGAGTCCATCTCCATCATAGCAATGCTCCTGCTCCTCCTCTCATCAAACAAAGGCAATTTTGTGAGAGTTTTGATGGGAAATCATTAGACATCCACCTTACAGTCCTGATTTGGCTTTTTTTTTTCTTTTTTCTTTTTTTTTTTTGAGACAGTCTGCTCTGTTGCATGGGCTGGCATGCAGTGGCGCAATCTTGGCTGACTGCAAGCTCCGCCTCCCAGGATCACACCATTCTCCTGCCTCAGCCTCCTGAGTAGCTGGGACTACAGGTGCCCACCACCATGCCCGGCTAATTTTTTTGTATTTTTAGTAGAGACGGGGTTTCACCGTGTTAGCCAGGATGGTCTCGATCTCCTGACCTGGTGATCAATCGGCCTTGGGCTCCCAAAATGCTGGGATTACAGGTGTGAGCCACCATGCCCGTCCTGATTTGGCTTTTTCTGACTTCTTTTTGTTTCCTTAAAAAATCTGTTAAAAGATACTCATTTTTCTTGAGTTAATAATGTAAAAAAAGACTGCATTGACATGGTTAAATTTCCAGGACCCTCAGTTCTTTAGGGATGAACTATGTGGCTGGTATCATGGTTTATAGAAATGTCTTGATCTTGATGGAGCTTATGTTAAAAAATAAAGTTTATATATTTTGTTTTTATCTTTTAGTTCCATTTTCCATGAACTTTTGGAAGTCCCTTTGTGTATGTGTTAATTTGATAAAATTAAAACTGATTATAAAAAAGATATCATGGGGCAATTTAGGGGAAAATTATGTTTTAACTAAAATGTTTTGAATTAAAAGACAAGTTTTTTTTTTTTTTCAGGACTTCAGAGTTTTATTATTACTCAAGTCAGTCTTCCCCAGCATTTGGGGATCAGAGTTTTTTGTTTGTTTGTTTTGAGACCGAGTCTCTCTCTGTCACCCAGGCTGGAGTGCAGTGGCATGATCTTGGCTCACTGCAACCTCCGCCTCCCGGGTTCGATTGATTCTTCTTCCTCAGCCTCCTGAGTAGCTGGGACTACAGGCGCACACCCCATGCCTGGCTAATTTTTATATTTTTAGTAGAGATGGGGTTTCACCATATTGGCCAGGCTGGTCTCGAACTCCTGACCTCATGATCTGCCCGCCTTGGCCTCCCAAAGTGCGGGGATTACAGGCGTGAGCCACCATGCCTGGCCTGGGGATCAGGGTTTTTAAGGACAACTTAGTGGGTAGGGGAAGCCCGTGAGCTGGGAGTGCTGATTGGTCAGGTCAGTGATGAAATCATAGGGAGTAGAAGCTGTCTTCTTGTGCTGAATCAGTTCTTAGGTGGGGACTACAAGATCAGATGAGCCAGTATATTGATCTGGGTAGTGCCACTTGATCCATCAAGTGTAGGGTCTGCAAAATATCTCAAGCACTGATCTTAGCAGCACTTCAGGTAGGGTCAGAATCTTGTCGCCTTCAGCTGCATGACTCCTAAACCATAATTTCTAATCTCATGGCTAATTTGTTAGTCTTACAAAGGCTGTTTAGTCCCCAGGCAAGAAAGAGGCTTGTTTTGGGAAAGGCCTGTTATCTTTTTTTAAACTAAAAACTAGAAACTATGCTTCTCCCAAAGTTAGATCAACCTATACCTAGGAATGAACAAGGAGAGCTTGGAGGTTAGAAGCAAGATGGAGTTGGTTACGTCAGGTCTCTTGCACTGTCTAAGGTGTAATTTTGCAATGGCAGTTTCAGTCCCTCTCTTTAGGTTTTATACCTCTTAATCTTAAGGTGTTGGGTAATGAAGATGGAAAAAGGGCAAAGACTTCTCTAACTTCTTCCTGCTGATCAGGGGCATAGTGGTGGTAGGTGTTGACCCCAAGGTGAGAGGAGTGGAACCACTTTGCAACTGTCTGATCATATTCACACAGGGTAGGCTGGGCTTCCAAGGCTTGCATGTTAAAGGTGTTAGTATTGTCATCTATAGTTTTAGTACAGCATTTAAGGGAATAGCATACTATAAGGTAAATGATGAACTCTAAGATAAGGAGTGCAATTCCCAGTTTTAAAAGTAAAAATCTGAGAGCATTAGTTTGGAAACTTGTAGCCCACAAAGAATTTAGGATTTTGTCCAAACTGTAGAAAAAAACCTCAAGAACAGTTAACAACAGGTGTTCTATAGTTTTTTCTTTTGAAGCATAATTTTCTCTCTCCAGTCCCCATTTTATGAAAACAAATCATGATAGAACTAATTTGTTTACAAAATGAACTTTAGTCTTATTGTAATTGGTCTGATTATTGCATACAGTGCAGCAAGATTATTTTTCACATAGGCTTTTTAAAATTGGCTTTGGTGGAACTCTGTTCCATAGAGAATCTCAGATAAGATTTTTTTTAAAGCCAAGCCCAGCCATGGGCTTGTACCTCAAATACCTATGAGCTGGGAAAATTCCTCTCCTCTTGAGGTCCCAGGATAACTTGGGGCTCCTAGGGCTGTTAGAAAGTGACATTCTTTACTTACCGCAGGTCAGGAACCTTGTACAGGGACTGTGTAGACAGAGTATGAGGCCAGATTTCCCTAGGGGCTGTTATTGGCTCTGTAAGTCAACCTTCATTATTTAAAGAAAGTATGCCATTCTAGTCAAAGTCTTGGTAAAATAACCAGTTTCTCCAATTGTGTCCTGTTACAAAAGAAAACAGATTCTTATTGCACTTATGCAAATAACTATATTGCTATAAGTTGAGAATACTCACAAATAGTTTCCAAATTCTGGATAAATTAGGTAGAGAAACAAATATGCTCCAAATTTTGTTCATAGGAATGTATTTTACTAAATTGTTAAAAGCTGTAAATAGCTCAAAAGTTTTCTTGGCTCTGGAAACAAAAAGGATCAGCAATGTTTTATGCAAAAAAGTCAGAAAAAGATTACTTTAGTCTTCTAATAGTTCAGTTAACTCCTGTTCTGCTTGATGTTCATGAATATTTCAGCTCTCCATGGGAGTCTTGGAAGTTTTTTCTCTTTATTCTAATGTCATAATCCCCAAAGTTATAGGAAACTTGCATTCAAGAGCACCTGTCAATGTTTTATAGCTGATTAGGAAACCACCATTTAAAGAGGATCAAAATAAGGCAACAATTGCCTATGGATAACAAAAAATCTTAAGGTAGCCATAGTTAAAGACACAATTGACAAGAAAATGTGTTACCTCTGTGGCACACAATAATTTAACATAATTATAATTCTTAATGATATCATATACTAAGTCATATCAGAAGTGTAAGAGTTTCACATAATTTTGGAGCATATACCTAGAACACATTTACACAAATATAGCCCAAAGAAAGCCAAACACCGTTTTAAATTTGACAGTGCTTCCTGTATGATTTTTATTCCAAATAAGCCAACACATCATTTTTGGACTTCAGGGGCCTAATGTCCAAAGGATTAATTAGGTCAGAAAGTGACATACTTTATAATTTGATTTTGGAAAGTTTGTTAGGTATCAAAGGCATAAAACACTGGATATCACAAAATGGGATCACAGTTTATTTACTTATCTGAGGTGGTAACTCAAAAAAAATATTTTTAAGGCAAAACCCTTTACTCTGATAGAAGAGTTTTAGTTTTCCAAACAAGACCCAATGGAGATAGCATGAGGCCAACTGATATCTTATCCTTCCTCCCCCCTTTCCCCTGCCATTTACCCAAAGGGGCAAAAACCCCCCTTTCATTATCTTTTAATATTACATAAAAATCTTTTTCAAATGAGAAAACCAAATTTCATGTTTGCATTAGTGCATCTTCAATGTTAAAGCTAGTTTTTTAAATAAAATATTATAAATCTGTATAGTTTAAATTAGTTTGACCATAAGGTAATATTTTTATAAACTTTTTTAGAACCCTTTACCGTTTTCTCCATAGAGCTCTTTTTTTTCTAAAGAAAAATTCTTTTAAATTTCTTGTTACCAGACTCTAGCCAGAAGAGCCAATATTTCTGGCTTTTGAATTCTACCACAAGTAACTTTCCACATGAAATTAATAACTTTTAACTAAGGTTATAACTTAACCATGGATGCATAAAGTGTTTTAAAGAGATGGTAAGCATTTTTTAAAAAAAGAAGATTTATGATCTCCCCAAGGGTAGTTCAGAGAAAGGAAAATTCAAGACAGGAAATCAGAAGTGATTGTTGAGGGGAAAAAAACCTTAATATGTGGCAAAGTTACACACATAATAAACCAGAGAGAAATTATTCCGGAAGCCAAGAATTGAATCTGGACTACCATTGTCAAAAAACAAAGCCTTAGCTACTGAGCTACACAGCATCGAGCGGTTTCTACTCCTCTTCCCAGAAGAAGTCTAGAGCAGCCAATTTCAAGCTTGCAAAGGCTCTTGACTGCTTAAGATAATTTTAGGGCTATGATATGAACCGTAAAATTTCTGTCCTCTGGATGGCAGAAACCAAGGGAAAGTATCCCCACATGGTTGCAAGGTTTAAGTTCTTAAGGACACAAAACAAGATAGAGAAATTTCATCCAGTATTGGTTTCAGGGACCCACAGCAAAGTTTGTAACTGACCAGCCTGCTGGGGCTGGCTTGAAAAGCAGTCTTATAGGGGCCCTAAACCCTCATTGTATCCTGTGATACCTATTACAGAATAACACAGAAAGACAAATTCTTAGCACAAAGCACACCAGATTTGCTACAGCCTAAGGCTAGTTTCACAAATCCTTTTTTCTATCAATCAGACTCATGCAGAGGAGACAAATAGTGATGTCTACCATTTACATACACACACAGAGAAGGAGCGAGAAAGAGACCAGAAACTTGGCTAGTAAGAATTTCATATGCTTTTTTTTTTTTTTTTGCTGGCATACCAGGTTTCCAGGTTCCTTTTCTCTGCAGCTTCCAGAAGAATGGAGCAACTTTTGATGATCCTGCTTGATGTGCCATAGCTGTGGGGTTCAAGCCACTTTACAAAAGCCACTTTTTCTGTTTTATGGAATCATAGACAAAAGATTCTCAATTGTGCAAGATGTTGCCTAATGGGCTGCATGGGGAACCAAATTAACATTTTCCATTCTAGCAAAATACACATAACAAAACAGACACCAGTCACCTCATTCAGCATCCAATATCAACCTGTCAAAGCTCAAACTTTCTCCTGTTGGTCCCCTGTTGACTTTGATCTACTCCAGGTGGGGAAGGATGACCTCTGAATGGTAATTCACAACGGGTGGTCTCTGGGCAAGGTGAAGAGTGGATAGTCACCTTGAGACAGGCCTGTTGAGCATTCTTTCAGGCTCATGGAATGTAACTAGACAAGGAAAGTTCTCTGAGTTAGGACTGTGGAACTTCTGTAGACAATTCCTTCTGAGATCCCCTCCACATGTACAAACATACACTAAGACAAGAAGGACAGAAGGCCTTCCAAATCAGATTCCTAATCAAGAACTCCAAGAGTATCTCATCCAAACTATCCTCCTATTCTCAGTCTGAGAAATCTCCCTGAAATCTTCCTGATTGAGGAGAAGTCTCCTGAACCAAGACTTCCTACTAGTTAGGGAGAGCCAACCTTGACTCCCCAGGAGCTGAACTGAGACAGACACCCCCCAGTGGGGCTATAGACAAACCAAGACCCCCAAAGGAGCTGAACTGAGATAGACACCCCATGGTGGAGCTACAAACAGATACCCCGCAATGGGGCTGTGGACAGACACCCCATCATGGGGCTACAGAACCATTTGGGAGAAGGAAGGAGGTATTGGCCGTGCCTAGGATACTCATCAAACCAGACACCTTGTAATGGGGTTACAGCTACAGACACTCTGCCATGGAGCTATAGATACCCTGTGAGGGGGCTACAGTAACGGGATGTCTCACCAGGACTATTTCTTTATTATAGTTAAATCCATGCACATTGGGTGGGCAGCACTGCCAAGAGTAGCAGAGTCAGCCCTCAGTCCGAGAGAACTAGGCAGCCACTTGGGCTGGCCTCTGGATCCATTGCCAGAGTGGGACTACTGAACCATGGGCTGGTAGTCATAAGGGCATTCCTGGATGATCCCGCAGATTTTGTAACCACCCCATGGGTTCACCTTGCCGCTGCATGGACAGAACCAATTTATCATGATGGGAATTACAATAGAGAAAGAGTAATTCATGCAGAGCCTTCTTTGCAGTAGACTGGAGTTTTATTGTTACTCACATCAGTCTCCAAAAAAGTTTGACTAATGAGGTACAGTGGTGTATGCTAAAACCAAGAAAGCATGCAAATGCATTTATAAAGGTCCTGTCCTCATTTTCTTCATCAATAGATAAATTTTTGTAAGTCTGCCTTTCAATCATATTATATAGAAAGTGGTAGGCGAGGTGCAGTGGCTCATGCCTGTAATCCCAGCACTTTGGGAGGCTGAACTGGGTGGATCACTTGAGGTCAAGAGTTCGAGACCAGCTTGGCCAACATGATGAAACCCCATCTGTACTAAAAATACAAAAATTAGCTGGGTGTGGTGATGTGGGCCTGTAGTCCCAGCTACTCAGGAGGCTGAGGCAGGTGAATTACTTGAACCCGGGAGGTGGAGGTCGATATTGCACCACTGCACTCCAGCCATGGTGACAGAGCGAGACTCCATCTCAAAAAGAAGGAAAGAAAGAAACGAAGTGGCAATTAACTTACTTTTCTGTTATTTGTTGAGAAAAAATGGGGTGGAGATGTAAATCCTACAGAAATTTGTAAGTTTTAGAACATACTCATTCACTTGTTTCAGTATCTTCAGGATATGGGAAGTTGGGCTTGTTTAATATCTCATATTAAATTTTCTGTTTAACCCTCTTTCTCTCTGTCTACCCCTCCTCCTCCCCTTCCCTTACCCCTGCTTGAAGCTATTATCTCTTAGTGAATTGGGTGTATGCCTAAAATCGCAGCCAAAAAACCTAGAAAAACTAGGATTATAAGTGTAGTCTCTTAACTCACAGAGTATATCAGTTGCTCAATAAAATTTTTCCCATGAATTAAAAAAAAATCATAATAAAGCAGTCTAATATAGTGGATGAATCTATCCATTTTGGAATCAGGTTCAAATCTCAGTTCTGCAACTTGCTAGCGTCGCAGCTTGGGTCAAGCAGTGTATCTCTCCAAGCCTCAGTTCCCTCATATGTAATATATGACATATTAATGTCTACTTCAGAAGATTAGATGAGATGAGTAAAGTACCTGACGTGTTTGTGGTTGTCTGTATGTAGATATAGCATGTATGGGATATAGTAATTTAATATTTTATTGTTATTCCTATAACAATATCTTTTTTATTTTTTTGTTTTGTAGATGCAGCTATCATGGTCTCTTGCTGTGCTATTTCTTGGTCAACTGTTGATTATCAAGTAGCTTTAAGAAAATCCTTACCTGACAAAAAGCTTCTTAATGGATTATGTCCCAAAATCACATATCTCTTTTACAAGTTTTTTACATTATTATCATGGATGCTGAGCGTTGTACTTCTACTATTCGTAAATGTTAAGATTGCTTTATTTATGTTGTTATTTCTTTGGTTGTTAGGTGTAATATGGGCATTTAAAAAGAACACCCAGTTTTGTACTTCTGTAAGTATGGAATTCTTATATAGGATTGTTGTTGGATTCATTCTTATCTTTACATTTTTTAATATTAAGGGACAGAATACCAAGTGTCCAATGTCTTGTTATTATATTGTTAGGGTACTGGGCACTTTGGGGATATTGATTGTATTCTGGGTTTGCCCTCTCACTATTTTTAATTCAGACTATTTTATGCCTATCAGTATCACTATAGTTCTTACTCTTCTTCTTGGAATTCTTTTTCTTATTGTTTATTATGGGACTTTTCACCCCAACAGAAGTGAAGAAACAAAATGTGATGAAATTGATGGAAAACCAGTTATAAGAGAATGTAGAATGAGATATTTCCTAATGGAATAAGCCATTCATTTATGATATATATTTTCTTATATTTTATTTCATTGGTTAGTAAAGAAAATGTGTGTTATGTGAGTGTATTGTCTCTTATTTTTGCCACCTTTAATTTGAAATTAATTATGTGAAATAGGAGGTACATAATAGTATTTTATTTTTAAAATTAATTTCTCATTTGGTTTTGAAGATCTTGGGTACTCAGATATCTTTCTACTGCCTGGTAGAGCTGCCATCTTGAGCCTGAAATGTAAGAAATGGTCTGGTTTTCATAATGAGAAGGCTGGAATTGAGCTTCCTTCCCATTTTTCTTCCTTGTTCCTGAACTAATACTACTGTACCTGTTATGGAGGACTGCAAAGGGAAGAGAAAAGCAGAACACTTTATGAGTTTTTCCTTTATTGTCTTCAGTGCATATATTTGCAGTTGGGGACAGCTTGAGTAGAGGAAAAGGGAAGGAAGGGAAAGAAGAAAACAAATTTTTAGCATCTGCTATGCTTTCATCCATGAAATCTCCAATTCATAAGTACAAAAGAGAGTTGGTATGCATTTGAGAGGTTTGACATTTCATTATTTACTGATTTCCTAGCTTTTCTGAATTAATGTACTCTTAACATAATTATATTAATCCTATTTGTGCTAAAATAGTTGTATCTAAGTCATATTTTTAAATTGTTTATATTTTTAAAAAATTATGGTAAAAACATATAAAATTTACCATCTTAATCACTTTTGTGTGTACAGCTCACCAGTGTTAACTGTATTCACCTCGTGCAACAGATCTCAAGAACTTTTTCATCTTGTAAAGCTAAGACTCTATTTATTGAACAAATCCCCATTTCCTCCTTTCCCAAGTCCCTGGCAACCACAATTATAATTTTTCATTTCTATGAGTTTGACTACTTTAGATACCTTATTGCTATGGTTTGAATGTGCCCCCAAAATTTCATGTGTTTGAAACTTAATCTCCAAATATGTATGTTGATGGCATTTGGAAATGGTGGAGACTTTGGGCAGTATTTAAGATTAGATTAGATAAGGTTATCAGGATGGGTTCCCCATGATGGGACTGGTGGTTTTATAGGAAGAGGAAGAGAGACCTGAGCTAGCACACTCTTGCCCTCACTATTTGATGCCCTCTGCCATGTTATGATACAACAAAGAGGCCCTCACCAGATGCCAGTGCGATGCTCTTGGCCTTCCCAGGCTCTAAAACCACAAGTAAAGTAAACTTTTCTTTATAAATTGCCCAGTCCCTGGTATTCAGCAGAAAACACACTAAGACACATATAAGTGTAGTCATATTATATTTGTCTTTTGTTACTGGCCTATTTCATTGAGCATAATGTCTCTGAGCTTCATATTTTAGCATGTGACAAGATTTACTTTTTTTTTTTAAGGCTGATAGTATTCCATTGTATGTATATGCCACATTTTCTTTGTCCATTCATTCACTGATGAATGGATTGATGAATGGATATTTGGGTTGCTTCCACCTCTTGGCTATTGTGAATAGTGCAACAGTGAACTTGGGTTTACAAATACTTCTTTGAGATTCTGCTTTCAGTTCTTTTGGATATATACTCAGAAGTGGGATTACTTGATCACATGGTAATTCTGTTTTAAATCCTATTCAGAAGTAGGATTTCTTGATCATATGGTAGTTGTTTTGAGGAACCTTCATACTGTTTCCATAATGGCTGCACTATTTTACAATCCCACCAATAGTGCATAAATGCCCCAGTTTCTCTATGTCCTCACCAACACATGTTGTATTCTGTTTTTTTTTTTCTTTTGATAATGGTCACCCTAATGAATATGAGATGATATTTCTTTGTAGTTTTGATTTGGATTTCTTTAATGATTGGTGATGTTAAGCATCTTTTTATTTGGTTATTGGCCATTCATATATCTTCTTTGAGAACTGTCTATTTCTAAGAGTATATAAATAACTTCTATAACTGGACAACGACAAAAAAGCCTAAATAACCTGATTAAAACTGGGCAAAAACTCAGTAATATGTCCCCTATGCTACTCTTTGAGAAAGTTAATCAGTGTGAACCATTTACTCTTGTCGGAGGCAGGAAATCTTCGGTTTACCTTGGGCACATAATTCTTGTATAATTACATAGCTCCCTGTTTCTGCATGTTTGGTGTATATGTTTGCATGTATGTTTGTGGGGTGAAGATGAGAAAAGAAGTTAAGCTGCTTGGCAGCGTCTGAGTCAGAATCTCTGAGTAATAAAGAGCCAAAAGACTTTGAATCATAAAGTGAAAGTGTTCTTCGTTTGTTTTCAAATATTTAAATGTCTATGAGTTATTATTTCCCTTCAGCCTGGATAATTTATTATGGATTTTTTTATAGTTTAGGTTTGCTAGTGAATTCTTTTTTTATTTTTTTAAATCTGAACATATCTTTATTTATCTTTCATTCTTGTAGGATATTTTTGTTGGATATAGAGTTCTGAGTTGACAGGGTTTTTCCTTCCTTTAAGCGTTTTAAAGACATCACTCCACTATTGTCTGGTCTCCATTGTTTCTGATAAAAAGTTAGTGATCATTTACATCATTATTCCCCGGTGTGTAATTTGTTGTTTTTCTCTAGCTGTTCTTGAGATTTTTACCTTTAGCTGTTGGTTGCAGTTGTATGACTACTGTGTTCATGTGTATAGTATTTTCTTTCTAGTTTTTTCTTTGTATTTCTCCTACATAGGGTTCTCCAAGTTTCTTGAACCTGTAAATTTTTGTCTTCTCTTATATTTAGGAATTTTCTGGCCATTATTATTCTCATACTTTTTCTGCCCCTTTATCTTCTTGGACTCCACTTCCACGTGTGTTAGACCTATTGATATTCTCCCACATATTCCTGAGGCTCTGTTCATTTTTTTCCAATTTGTTTCTCTGTTCTTTAGATTGGATTTGTCTTCAGATTGACTTTCCCCCTATCTTCAATCTGCTGTTAAGTTCATATAATGAATTTTTAACATTTTCAGATATTGTATTTTATGTTCTTGAAATTTCCTTGGGTTCTTTTATGGTTTCTATTTATTTGCTAAAATTTTATGTATTTTATTTATCATAAGCATATTTTTCTTTATATCCTTGATCATATTTAAAATAGCTGCTTTAAAATCTGTCCACTAATTTCAGTACCTGGGTCATCGTGAGATTGGTTTCCATTGATTGCCTTTTCTCTTGAGTATGGGTTACATTTTCACGTTTGCTCATATGGCTACTATTTTTGAATTGTGTCCTTGATGGTATGACTGATACATTTTATATCCTCTTGATTATTTTTGTTCTTCAGAGGAACATTTTTTTTCTTTTCAGCAGGCAGTAACTTGAACTTTAAGCTCTGAACTCTAAACAATCTTTATTTAACCTTCAGTGGGCTGCATAGGGTGTTCCCCTTATATGCATAGTTCAAGGTCAGCCTAAAATTTGGGCAGAATTAATATATGAAGTGAGACTTCCTTTCTGTTGGTTCTATTTTTCTCCTAGATTTTCCACCTCATTTTTCAGCAGTTGTGGTCATTGCATACTCTGTTCTCTGGGCCTTAAAACCACTAAAACTGTAGGTTTTTAAATTTGGATTTTGTGTAATTGATGTGCTGAGTGGGGTCTGCTCTCACTCAGTGCCATTCCTTCTTCCAGATGTCGACCACTCTCCAGTGTCTGCTTGCTTTTTTTTTGCTGTCAAGTGCTTTCAGGGAATTGTCAGTATTTTGTCCAGAGTTCATAGTGGTTATTTGTGAGAGGATTTGTGCAATAAGAGATATACCCACCTTCTTATTAATCTATAACATTTTCAGTAATCTTTCTGTAATATTTGCCAGTCTTTCTGCCAGCATTTTGGGAGGCTGAGGCAGGTGGATCATCTGATGTCAGGAGTTCAAGACCACCCTGACCAACATGGTGAAACCCTATCTCTACTAAAAATACAAAAATTAGCTGGGCTACCTCTAATCCCAGCTACTTGGGAGGCTGAGGAAGGAGAATCACTCGAACTCGGTAGGCAGAAGCTGCAGCAAGCAGAGATCATGCTATTGCACTCCAGCCTGGGTGACAGAGCGAGACTTCGCCTCAAAAATAAAATCTTTCTGTAATATTTACTTGGACAAGATGTGTAAAGCTTTTTACATTTAACATTTAGTTCTCTCTCATCTCTAATGACCCTGATAAAAACTGCAATATAGATATTATTATCATCACTACCCTTTAACTGGGAGAACCAAGGTTCATAGAGTTTAAGTAATTTGCCAAAGTTCACACAGATCAAATCTCAGGATTTTTCACCTCAAATCCAGTTTATTTTTTGTGAAACCATGCTGTCTTTATCTGATGAATAGGTTACCTAGAGCTATGCTTAAGTTATGCATGATTTAAAAATTACTATTTTTGTGTTAGAGTCTTGCTCTGTCACCCAGGCTGGAGTGCAGTGGTGCGATCGTGGCTCACCACAACCTCCACCTCCTGGGTTCAAGTGATTCTCGTGCCTCAGCCACCCAGGTAGGTGGGACTACAGGTGTGCACCACCACGCCTGGCTAATTTTTGTATTTTTAGTAGAGATTGGATTTTGCCATGTTGGCCAGGCTGGTCTTAAACTCTTGGCCTCAAGTGATCCACCTGCCTCGGCCTCCCAAAGTGCTGGGATTACAGGCATGAGTTACCATGCCAGGCCTAAATTATTTATTTGCCTATGATACAATTTTTTAAAAAGTTTAGCCTAAATATTTTTCAGCTTTAGCTCAAGGTAGAGCTGGAATTGTGTCTCTGTTAGCTTGAACAATCCCGTTAACAATATATGTAATGGGAAAAAGGGTAGGAAATAATATACATCTACTAAGGAGTTTGAATGCTAAGTATCCCACAGAAACATAGATTAAGTATTCATTCCATCCAACAAACGTTTTCTTATTGGTTTTATAGCCAAGAAATAAAGGGGAAGATCCTGGTCAGATATTGTGGCTAAATAGTAAGCTTTTAAAATGAATTTTTAATATAGAATGAACTTAATTAATTTTATCCTCTTATGTTCTATATGGTTCGGTCATGGCTTTACAACACTTAAATTTCCACAACTAAATTATGAGGTTTTTCTAGATTGTTATGTGCATATAAAAGGCCTTTTGAAATTTAAAAAAAGCAGAAAAATAATTATGAGCAATACTTTCATAAAAGAATACTCATATGCACCTATATACATTCACATCTTCAGATATGAATACTATCCTCATAGACTAGTGGTTCTCAACCTTTAGTGTGCATCAGAATCACCTGGAGTGCTTATTGAAACACATTGCTGGCCCCTATCCCGAGTTTCTTTTTAGCAGGCATTAGGTAGGACTTGAAATTTGCATGTTTAAAAAAGTTCCCGGATGTTGCTGATGCTGGTGTTCTCCCCTCCCTTCTTTGAGAATCCCCGTTGACTTTTGAAGGCTATCAGTTAATAACTAGTTTCAAAACAGCCACTAGAGGGCAGTAGAACCACAGAGAAATTGGACGTGCTACTTAATTTGTTCCCTGGTTTATATGATCAACTATATATTGCTGCAAGCCAGGAGAACACCAAAGCCAAACATTAATTTCTAGCACAATATCTTTATGCTCATTTCCAATTGTAAATCTTGTCCTTGTAATTGTGGGGGTCAGAGATATATAATGCATCTCTAACTCTGCTGGCTGATGCCCCACTTAATGATTACAATAAATTCAAAGTTGGACTTTTCTAGGTGAGCATTTGCACATATACATAGTAGTCTTTGGAGTTAACATGAACCATTTGTGGTTTCCCAAAGAGGCTATATTTTGCTATTAGATCTAGTTTGTTATAGAGATGATTATGTAGTTAAATGGTATCCTTCATTTTAAGATTTGTGCCTTTTATTTTGTGAAAGTGGGACTTAAGTACTTTTAAAAAATGTTAAACAGAATATAATACATAATTATATGTTATATACAGTAAAATAAACAGCATGTAATATATAATTATATTCCATAAAGAATATGATTATACATTCATATCTTCAAATATGAATACTATGCTTCTCATAGACTAGTGGTTCTCAACCTTTAGTGTGCATCAGAATCACCTGAAGTGCTTATTGAAACAGAATAAAGAATGTAGAATATAAAGAATATAATTATATATAATATAAAATATAATTATATATAAAAGTAAAGTAAAATA
>NW_016805524.1:1662229-1684859 GCF_001698545.2 Rhinopithecus bieti | reverse complement strand
TAATTATATATTTTAATTATATTCTTCATGGAATATAAAGATCACAGAGTATAGGGAATTTGCAGTTTCTTTCTTTTAGATATATTGCTTTGATAGTAGGAAAGGACTAGAGGAAAATGAAAAGATGTAGTTTGCAGAAATGTTGTATTTTCTTTTTGCCTAGACTGGTACAGAACTTGAAAGTTTCTTCACTGCTGTTGTTGCTGCACTTTAAAAACTCTCTCTTGATAGTCCTACGATTTGAATGTTTGTCCTCTCCAAAACTCATGCTTAAACTTAATCCCCAATGTGGCAGTACTGAGAGGTGGGGCCGGGTTTTTTTTTTTTTTTCCAGATTCAGGAGTATATGTGCAGATTTGTTACGTGGGTATATTGTGTGATGCTGAGGTTTTAGTGTCTATTGATCCCATTGTCCAAGTAGTAAACATAGTACCTGATAGGTAAATTTTCAACGCTTGCCCTCCTCCCTGTCTTCTCCCTTTTGGAATCCCCAGTGTTTATTGTTCCCATCTCTGTCTCCATGTGTACACATTGTTTAGCTCCCACTGATAAGTGAGAACATGTGGTTTTCTGTTTCTGTGTTAATTCACTTAGGATAATGGCCTCCAGCTATCCATGGTTCTGCAGAGGACATGATTTTGTTCTTTTTTATGGTGTGTAGTATTCTGTGGTGTGTATTTACCACATTTTCTTTATTCAGTCCACCATTGATAAACACCTGGGTTGAGGCCATGTCTTTGTTATTGTGAATAGTGCTGAGATAAACATGAGTGCAGGTGACTTTTTGGTAGAATGGCTTATTTTCCTTTGGATATGTACCCAGTAATGGGATTGCTGGGTTGAATGGTAATTCTGTTTTTAGTTCTTTGAGAAATCTCCAAACTGCTTTCCACAGGGGATTTGGTCATGAAGGCACTGCCTCATGAATGGATTTATCCATTCATGGATTAGTGGATTAATAGGTTAATACGTTAATGGGTTATCATGGGAGTGGTACTGGTGACTTTATAAGAAGTAGAAGAGAGACCTGAGCTAGCATAGTCAGCACCCTTCCTATGGGATGCCTGTATGACCTTGAGACTCTGCAGAGAGTTCCCACCATCTAGAAGGGCCTCACCAGATGTGGCCCCTTGACCTTAGACTTCCCAGCCTCCTGAACTGTGAGAAATACATTTGTTTCTTTATAAATTACCCAGTTTCAGGTATTCTGTTATAATCAACAGAAAACAGATTAAGATAGATAGGTAGAGTCTTAGACACCTTTCTGAGTAGTGTTAATTCTTGGCTTGAGGCAACAATTACTTTCAATTGCAATGTAGAAATTTTTATTTAAAGTCCAAAGACTGGAGTTTGATTCCTAGACTTGACATTATTTTTTGGATGATGAGTCATTTAAGACCCAGTTTCTGCATATGTAAAATAAGAATTACATATTTAATAATAATAATAATGTCTCCAAGGGCTGTTGTGAAAAATCAGTGAGATACTAAATGTGATGGTGTTTTGTAGACTGTTACTATCCCTAAAATTTTATGTTTTTGATATTCTTTCACCAAGATAGTATTAGTGAACTTGATTTTGATGCTGTTATTATATCTTTGTAAAATTACTTCCACATGTACGAGATAGCAATAATTATATAAAAAATTTTAGAATTATATTAATGACAGCGGCAGCCCATCTGGAATGGCCTCTGTGAAGATGTGGGCTGCAGCGGGGGAGGTGTGGCTGGGGCTGCCCTGTTCTGCAGAGCCAGTGGGGGCGGGAGCAGGTGAGAGCCCTACCCTCTACTGAGTCAGTGGGGCAGGAGACCTGTGCTCCTGGGTGCAGCTGTAGCTTCCCAGCTGCGGCTCTAGACCTGGGGATCCCTGCACTCTCAGGGGCCCAGGAAGCCCCCTTCCCCCCACAGGCTTGGAAGTGCCCGCTCCTGCTTCCTTGTCTCTCCCCACTCCTGGCACCTTCTCTGGTATGGAGCAAAGTTGTAGCCAAGCCTGGGTGCTATTGTGACCTGGCTGGGTGTGTGAGCACTCAGAGAGGCACTAACATGCCAGCCCCCTGCAACCTTGGCTCCCTCTAGACTTTGGGTGCAGACAAGCGTTGGAGGGAGGCTGGTAGGGGCTAAGGGTGGCTCTGTGCAGGCCTGCAGGTACCCCTTGGCATGAGGAGCCTGGGCACTGTGGATGGCATGTCGATGGTGGCAGGAGGCAGACAGGTTCCTGGTGGAAAAGGGCAAGTCCCCAGTGAAGCCCCGCCATTTAACCAGGGACAGCTTGAAGCCTGGAGGCCAGGCTGTGAGTTCTGGGTAGAATCCACTGCCCAGATGAGAACTTTATGGTGCTTTTTTCCATGGCTGCCCATGGACCAATCAGCATGCACTTCCTCCCTTCTGAGCCCACAAAAACCCCAGACTCAGCCAGACTAACAGACATTGGGAATAAGCTGTGAGAAGGAGCTACCTACTTCAGGTCTCCTCAACTCTTCAGGATGACCTGCCTGCATAAAGGAGCTACCCACCATAGTTCTGCTCTCTGCTGAGAGCTGGACACTTACCTGGATGACCTGCCTATGGAAAGGAGCTACCCACCATGGGTCTCCTCTCTGCTGAGAGCTGGACATTCATCGGGATGACCTGACTACAGAAAGGAGCTACCCAAAGGAGTGACCCACTTCAGGTCTCCTGAGAGTTTTTCTGTTGCTCAATGAAGATCCTCTCTGCATTGCTCACCCTCCAGTTGTTTGTGTATCTCCTTCTTCCTGAATGTGGGACAAAAACTTGGGGCCTGCTGAATGGTGGGACTGAAAGAGCTGTAATACAAACGGGGCTGAAACATGCTCCATGCTTGCAACATTGTGGGTGATGAGAAGGAGAGAAGAGCTGTGGCCCTTCTGGGAGTCCAGACCTCAGGGCTCCCCAATCTAGAGCTGTGACACACTGTAACGCCCTCTTTGGAGTTCTGTGGTTACTTGTGCCTCCAAGCTTTCAGGTGCACCACATTTCCTTTATCTAGATGTTCTGCCTGCAGCAGAAGCCATTTGTGTTACATTTGGTCCAGTCACAGCCTCACATGGAGCCAGCATCTATGCCAGTGCCTGGAGCTGCCCCCCTGCCACAGCTGGCTTGCCTGGCTGTGCACAGTGGCTGGACTCATGCTTGCTCACTCACACACCTCTCACCACTCAATGCCTGACTCACCCTTGGCAGGCATTGGATCCAGGCCAGTAGTGCGAGTTGAGCGCAGCCTGCCAGGCCATTTGGGTGGAATGAGCCCAGCAGGTGCAAGCAAACCTGAAGCAGAGGCATCACTGGCCACAGAGGTTTCTGTCTGGTGACAGACCAGTCACCCTAGGGTGTCACTGTGACTATATAACAAATAAGCTGAATTCTTTTGCGTATAACATCTTAGTTTTTCATTAGACTGTTGTGTGTTGTATTTATTCCTGATATTTAGAAAATATAATCTACAGAGACTGTTAAATACAAGTAGTGATTAGATCAGGAATAAGGCTTAAATTGCAAATTATTTTCTGGGCGTTGGAAGTATGTATAAATGCGTGCGTGTGTATGGTGTGTGTTTGCATGAATGCACTTATGTGCATGGTAGGATTTCATGAAGTATTTATTGATAAATATTATTTCTCTTATTTTTTTCTAGACTAGAGCCCCTCTAGCTATGGTTGCTTTAAGGTTAAACAATGGTTTTATTTACAGTTTTGTTTTGTGTCTGGTAGTGTGTCTTGCTAACTAGAATATGAGCTCATATAGATTAGGGATTGCATTTCTGTGTTGCTCAGTGAACTTTGCATGGAATTTTCAGGAGTTACTATTAGCAGCAGAATACTGTTACTTTTTCTGAGCTCCTAGAGAAGTGAATGGAGTATATTTTTTCCCTAGGAAAATCCGATTCCACTATGGGAGCAATTCATCAATCCATCAGCATGTGCTTTGGAGGGCTGTCTATGTATTCAGCAATGTTCTGGGATAAGTCTTAATAGCTACCTGTTAAATAACTGATTGGTTACCATTCCAGAGGAATAATTTAGGTTTTCTTGGTATCTGTAGATGTGTAGCTTTTTAAAAAAAATGCAGGTAAAATAACTTTTTTTCATTCTCCAAGGATATGAAGATTGCCATTGGAGTCTGCTCTTCCTTTTAGAAAACAGCTTTCTTGATATATAATTAATACAATTCAACTGTTTAAAGTATTTAATACAATGGTTTTTAGCCTAGTCATTAAAATAGACTAAAACTATTAAACTTTTCTAATCTCTATCACCACAATCAACTTTAGAACATTTTCATCACCTAAAAAAATAAACTCTTACTTTTATCCTTTGTGTGATGGTTAATTTTATGTGTCTATTTGGCTGGGTCATGGTGCCCAGGTAAGTGGTCAAAAATGTTATTATGGATATTTCTGTGTAGATGTTTTTGGATGAGATTAATATTTAAACGAATGGACTTGGAGCAAAACATATTGCCTTCCATAGTGTGGTTGGGCCTCATCGAATCAGTTGAACACCTGAATAGAACAGATGACTTATCTCCCTCAAGCAAGAGAGAATTCTGGCCTTCAGACTTGAACTGCAGTATTGGCTCATGCTGTGTATAGCCTGCTGGCCCACCCTGCTGATTTTGGGCTTGCCAGCCTCCATAATTGTGATAGTTATTGTTATTATTATTTTTGAGACGGAGTCTCACTCTGTCGCCCAGGCTGGAGTGCAGTGGCACAATTCAGCTCACTGCAACCTCCACCTCCCGGGGGTTTAAGGGATTCTCCTGCTTCAGCCTCCCAAGTTGCTGGAATTACAGGCACCTGCCACCATTTTCTACTAATTTTTCTACTTTTAGTAGAGATGGGGTTTCACCATGTTGGCCAGGCTGTCTTGAACTCCTGACCTCAAGTGATCTACCCAACTCAGCCTCCCAAATTTCTTGGATTACAGGTGTGAGCCACTGTGCCTGGCCTGTGATAGTTAATTTTAGGTATCAACTTGACTGGGTAAAGGGATACCCAGATACTTTGTATAGCATTATTTCTGGGTATGGTTGTGAGGATACTTCTTGAAGAGATTGACATTTGAATCAGTGGACTAAGTAAGGATGATGTGCCCTCACCCAATATGGGTAGGTATCATACGATCATTTGAGGGCCTGAATGGAACAAAAAGGCAGAGGAAAGGTGATTTGCCGTTTCTTCTGGGGCTGAGACATCTATCTTCTCCTGTCCTTGGGCACCAGAACTTCAAGTTCTCTGGCCTTTGGACTCTGAGAATTGTAACAAAACCTCCACACCTGCTCTGTCACCCCATAGTCTCGAAGTAAAAATTATACCACCCATTTCCCTTGTTCTCACACCTTTGAACTTGGACTGAGCTGTGCCACCAGCTTCCCTGATTTTCCAGTTTGCAGACACAATATTGTGGGACTTCTTGGCTTCCATAATCACATGAACCAATTCCCATAATAAAGATGGGCTTTATCTGTCTTTATATCATATTGGTTCTGTTTCCTTGGAGAACCCTGACTAATACAATCGTGTAAGTCAATTCCTTGAAGCAAATCTCTCTATATATTCATCCCATTGATTTTTTTGTTTTTGGAGAACCATGATTAATACAACTCTTGCTCCTCCACCCCATTTTCCCTCTCACCGATTCCAGTCCTAGGCAACCACAATCCGCCTTCTGTCTATAGATTTCCCTATTCTGGACTTTCATATGAATACAATCATATAGGATGTGGTCTTTTGTGACTGGCTTCTTTAAAACACAACATTTAAAAATTTTGATGAAGTCTGTTTTAATCTGTTTTCTGTTGTTATATCTGAATACCCGAGTCTTGGTAATTTATAAAGGAAGGAGGTTTATTTATCTTACAGTTTTAGAGGCTGGATGGTTCAAGATTGAGTGGCCACATCTGGCTGGCTTCTGGTGAGGGTCTCATGATGCATCATAATGTGGCAGATAAGTTGAAGGGGAAGTGAGCATGTGCAGAGACCAAACATGAGAGGCGACCTCACTTTACAATTCACTCTCATGATAACTAATCCAGTCCTGTGAGAGTGAGAATTTACCTCTAAAAGGCATTAATCCCTCTTAAGGACCTAATCACCTCTTAAAGGCACAAGCTCCCAACATAGCTACAATGAGGACCATGCCTCCACATGAGTTTTGGTGGGGACAAACCATAGCAAAGTCCAATTTATCAGTTTTTTTTCATGTGCTGCTCAAGATTTTGGTTTCATATGAAAAAAGGTCATAAGGATTTGCTCCTATGTTTTCTTCTAAGACTTTTATAATTATATGCCCTTACATTTAGGTCTTTGATCAATTTGGAGTTGATTTGAGTGTGAGATAAGTGTTTATTCTTTATTCCTTTGCCTATGGCTATCCAATTACTCCAGTACCATTTGTTGAAAAGACTATTCTTTATTCATTGACTAGTCTTGGTACCCTTATTGAATATCAGTTGACCATAGATACATAGATTTATTTCTGGCCTCTCAATTCTGTTCGAGTACTCTATATATCTATTCTTTTGTCAGTACTATACTATTTTGATTACTGTTGCTTTATACTAAGTTTTGAAATTGGGATGTGTGATTCCTCAGTTTCTTTATTAATTTTCAGCATTATTTTAACTGTTCAGAGTCCCTTGCAATTTCATATGAATTTTAGAATCAGTCACTTCCTGCATAGAAATTAGCTAGGATTCTGATAGGGTTTGCATTGAATCTATGGATCAGTTTGGGGAATATTGCCATTTAAGCAGTGTTGAATATTTTGGTCCGTGAACATAAAATGTCTTTTCCATTTATTTAGACGTTTTATTTCTTTCAACAATGTTTTTATAGATTTCAGAGTATAAGTTTTGTACTTCTATTAAATTTATTCCTAAGTGTTACATCCTTTTTGATGCTACTGTGAATAGAATTGTTTTCTTAATTTCATTTTTGGATTGCTCATTGCAAATGTATAGAGATACTATTGATTTTTGTATATTAATCTTGAAGTCTTGCTGAACTTATTCACTAGCTCCGATAGTTTTTTGGGCTACTTTAAGATTTCTGCATATAAGATCATGTCATCTGCAAATAGAGATCATTTGCCTCCTCTTCCAATTTGTGTACCTGTTATTTCTTTTCCTTTTTTAATGCCGTGTCTAGAACATCAGTACAATGTCAAATAGAAGTGGTGAGGGTTGACATCCTTGTCTTGTGGCTTATCTTAAGGGGAACCATCCAGTCTTGCACCACTAAGTATGATGTTAACTGTGGATATTTATAGATGCTCTTTATTAGGTTGAGGAAATTTCCTCCTATTCCTATTTGTTCAATGTTTTTATCATGAAAGGGTATAGATTTTTTTTCAAATTCTTTTTCTGTGTCTATTGAGACAATCATGTGATTTTGTTTCTTAGCTTACTTATGTGACATACTACATTATTTGAGTTTTGGATATTTAACTTTGAATTCTTTGTGAAATCTCATTTGGTTATGAATTTTCTCATTTCTCATCTCCTTCTGATAGTCCCTTTTTGTGCATGTTGGTGCATTTAATGGTGTCCCATATTTCTGTGAGGGCCTGTTTATTTTTTCCTTATCATTTTTTTCTCTCTCTGTTCCTTTGCTGTCATAATCTCTGTCAATTTATCTTCCAGTTTACGAGTTCCTTTTTCTTTCAGTTCAAACATCCTGTTGAGACCTTCTAGCAAATACATTATTTCAGTCATTACACTTTTCAACTCCAGAATTTTGATTTGGTTCCTTTTTTTAAAAAATTTATATTTATTGGTATTCTCTATTTGGTATAGTATTGTCAATATATCTTTCTTTACTTCTTTAATCATGCTTTTATTTGTTTATTTATTTATTTATGATGGACTCTTGCTCTGTCACCCAGGCTGGCGTGTGGTGCTGCGATCTCGGCTCACTGCAACTTCTGCCTCTGGGTTCAAGTGATTCTCCTGCCCCAGCCTCCTCAAGTAGCTGGGACTATAGGCGCATGCCACCACGCCTGACTAATTTTTGTATTTTTAGTAGAGACAGGATTTCTCCATGTTGGCCAGGCTGGTCTCAAACTCCTCACCTCAGTTAATCCACCAACCTCAGCCTCCCGAAGTGCTGGGATTACAGGTGTGAGCCACCGTGCCCGGCCGCTTTCCTTTATTTCTGTAATGGCTACTTTGAACTATTTTTCTGTTAAATCTGACATCTGGTTGTTTTGACAGGAAATTTAGGTTGTTTGCTCTCCCACCTCCCAGAGAATGGATCTTACTTTCCTGTTTCTTTGCTTGCCTCGTCATTTTTTGTTGGTAACTATTTTTGATAATATAGCTACTCTGGGCACTACTCTGGGGCTGGTTATTGTTATTTTCTTATTTATTTGTTTAGCGATTGGCTAGATTATTAAAGTCTCTCCCTTGTTCTCTCTGCTATATGTCCCTCACCCCTACGTTGTTAAGCCTATGTTGTTCCTTAGGGAGACACAGCTTTGAGTATGCCCACAATTAGCTTGGGATGACAGCAGCACCGGTAGGGCTCTCTCTCACTCTTTCCCTGACCACACTTAGCTGTTAAACTCCAATAGTTGCCGGATGACTATTGCTGTATTGTTTATAATAATGCCTTGGAATATAAATTTCTCTATACACTAATCTCATCAAATTGTGGTTCTTTGGACAGAAAAGTTTCTGAGGTCAATGTATAATATTTGTTTTGATGTTGACAGGGCTCATTCCGGCTGTCTTATTCCCCAGTTCTTTCTTGCAAATGAGCTGTCTTTATAGTTTAGGCACCCATTTAATAAGAACTTTTTAAAAAATATGGAATTACCCAGATAATGTGGAATCAGAGATGCTCTGGAAGATCCAGGTCCCGGTTCAGTTCTTCCTAAACATTGTCCTATGATATAATGGCAACATTTTTGTCGTTCACAAGTAACAGCTGTATTTAGACATTGCTCTTTTAAGTCAGTCTTGATGACATAATTTCTTTGGTTTAAGATTAGAGTAGTTCAATAGCTAGCATTTTAAATTGTCACTCACTGTCTATTTATATTATCATCAATAGTGAAGCCAGCAGGCATGGGCAGTGAAGTTTTAGAGTAATAGCAAAGCTCTCCTTATATGGCCTTACCATACTGGCCCTTTAAATGGAGGTGCCTGGTCAGTTTAGAGGCAATCTCTAATGTGCTGGCTGTGTTACTTGTGACTGTTTAGGATGAATTATGCAGAGGTCTACCTATCATTCCGACAGACAGGGATCCTTCAAGAAAATTTCCCACCGTAAGCTATATTATGCAAATGACTATTTTAATTAAAAGCCTTGTTCCCCTTCCTTTTCATGGCTGGTAGTACCAGGACTGTACAGAGAGTTTCAAAAGTCTCCAGAGTAAAAGGTCTTTCCAGTTTTTAGTCATAAATGGGTTTGGTGTTTTGCTAGAATTTTCTTGACAAATGTTTTCTATTTGATAGAAAAGAATGCAAGCTTTTAATCATGGAATTTTTTAAAACAATTCAGGCCCATACAATATGCAACTGGGTGTGCATTGGGCCAGGTACATTAGGTATTATTAATAGGACTCACTTTTCAGGAAATAAGAGCTATTTTGAAAAGCGGGTAGAGAGAAAGGAAGGAAAGAGAAGGAAGAAAAAAAGAGGAATAATTTTTCTAAGGATATAGTTTAGTTACTGCATGCAGATGATTTTCCTCCTTTTTATTGTGAGATAGGTTTGGAAATAATCTGTCTGACAGATCATGCATCATGCTTGACCTTGTCATTTTAATACAATAGTAAATAGAAAACAAATGTTTTTTTTCTTTGAAGGTATGGTTATGACATCTTGCAGAAGTATTTTCAGTAGGTTAAATTAAAGATAATAAGCTATTTCTTCTTGTTTTGACTACTGTCATTGTGTAGGAGAGGGACTGCATTCCATGGACTTGTTTTAATTACCCTATTGGTATTTGCCGTGACATCTGGTGGCATTGCTGAGCTCACCTGATGGACCACAAAGAACTCTGATTTATGAACCCATAACTGGGGTTCCAATAAACATTTGTCAAAATAATGTATTAGTTCAAACCAAAGCCTTTTTTATTTATTCATATAAAAGAGCACTTAACTTTCAACAAAGAATTGCCTATCATCAAAAACACTCTATAAATGAATCAAATTTATGAAGACATGGTTCTAGAGGGTGATTGGTCAAAGACTACAGCTTATTTTAACCCTTTGGAGGACTTAGAGTTCTAACTTCTCTGTTTCGACCATATTCTTTATATTTTTGTTTTCAAATAATGTAGATTTTAATACTCACATGTGACTTGTTACAGAATGAATCTAATGACCTTTAAAAATATTTGTTCAATTATCAAATTAGCAATCTTTAGCAGTCATTATTCTATAGCTATTTCAAATTCTGTTAGGACAACATATTTTTTACCCATTCTTATTCAGTTTACTTGTAAGTAAGAATAAAACACACAGTGCTCTCAAACTACTTTGTAAAGTGGTAAGGCTACTGATAAGGAAATTGTAGTCCATCTTTATTTTTAATATTCAGCTATTTTACTTATTTGCTCATTAACTGATTAGTATTTGTTTCTTTTGGGGTAAATAAGATAGGTAATTTATACAGTATGTACACCTTAGAGTCTTCACACTTGTAGAGTGAATTGTTACACAGCACTTTGTGAGGTATTATTTTAATATTTAGTAGTCACTAGGCCTTTTTTTATTGTGGTAAAATATATGCAACTAAAACTTACCGTTTTAACAATTTTTGAAGGGTTTTGCTATGTTTCCCAGGCTAGCCTCAAATGATCCTCCTGCCACACAGCCTTCCCCATAGCTGGGAGTACAGGGAAATGCCACCATGCCATTTTAGCCATTTTTAAGTGTATAATTCAAGTACATTCACAATTATACAACCACCACCACTATCTATTTCCTGAGCTTTTAAAAAAATTTATTTTAAGTTCAGGGGTACATGTGCAGGATGTGCAGGTTTGTTACATAGGTAAATGTGTGTCATGGGGGCTTGTTGTACAGATTATTTAATCACCCAGGTATTAAGGCTAGTATCCGTTAGTTATTTTTCCTGATCCTCTTCTTCCTCCCACCCTCTGCCTTCCAGTAGGCCCAGTGTGCATTGTTCCCCCTGTGTGTCCATGTATTCTCATCCTTTAGCTCCCAGTTATATGTGAGAACATGCAGGATTTGGTTTTCTGTTGCTGTGTTACTTTTCTAAGGATAATGGCCTCCAGCTCTATCCATGTTTCTGCAAAAGACATGATCTTATTCTTTTCTATGGCTGCATAATATTCTATAGTGCTTATATACCACATTTTCTTTATCCAGTCAACCATTGATGGGCATTTAGGTTGATTCCATGTCTTTGCTATTGTGAATAGTGCTGCAGTGAACATACGCGTGCATGTGTCTTTATGGTAGAACCCTTATGTTCATTTGGGTATTTACCCAGTAATGGGATTGCCTGGTTGAATGGTATTTCTGTCTCTAGGTATTTGAGGAATCAGCACACTGTCTTCCACAATAGTTGAACTAATTTACACTCCCACCAACAGTGTAAAAGTGTTTTTTTTTTTTTCACCACAGCCTCACCAGCATGTTATTTTTTGACTTTTTAATAAAAGCCATTCTGACTGGTGTGAGATGGTATATCACTGTGGTTTTGATTTGCATTTCTCTAATGATCAGTGACACTCAGCTTTTTTTCATATGATTGTTGGTCACATGTGTCTTCTTTTGAGAAGTGTCTGTTCACCCCACCTTTTAATGAGGCTGTTTGCTTTTTTTCTTGTAAATTTGTTTAAGTTCCTTATAGATGCTGGATATTAGACCTTTGTCAGATGTAGTGCGCAAACATTTTCTTTCATTCTGTAAGCTGTCTGTTAACTCTGTTAATTTTTTTTTTTTCTGTGCAGAAGCTCTTTAGTTTAATGAGATCTCATTTTTCAATTTTTGCTTTTGTTGCAATTGCTTTTGGCATCTTTGTCATGAAATCTTTGCCCATGCTTATATCCTGAATGGTATTGCCTAGGTTTTCTTCTAGAGTTTTTACAGTTTTGGGTTTTACATGTAAGTCTTTAATCCATCTTGAGTTGGTTTTTGTATATGGTGTCAGGAAAGGGTCCAGTTTCAATTTTTTGCATATGGCTAGCCAGTTCTCCCAGCACCATTTATTAAATAGGGAATCCTTTCCCCTTTGCTTGTTTTTGTCAGGTTTGTTGAAGATCAGATAGTTGTAGGTGTGTGGTCTTATTTCTTCGTTCTCTTTTCTGTCCCATTGGTCTATGTGTCTTTTCTTGTACCAGTACCATGCTGTTTTGGTTACTGTAGCCCTGTAGTATAGTTTGAAGTTGGGTAGTGTGATGCCTCCAGTTTTGTTATTTTTGCTTAGGATTGTCTTGGGTATTTGAGCTTTTATTTTTTTTTTATTTTTTTTTTGGTTCCACATGAATTTTAAAATAGTTTTCTCTAGACTTGAACATTTTTAATCATCCCAAACAAAACTATATAATCGTTAAACAGTAACTTTCCGTTCTCTCTTTTTCCAGCCCCTCATAATTTCTGTTTCAGGAGTCACCAACCCCTGGGCAATGGACCGCCAGTTTGTGGCATATTAGCAACTGGACTGCACAGTAGGAGGTGAGCAGAGGGCAAGTGAACATTACCACCTGAGCTCCACCTCCTGTCCCATAAGCCACAGCATTAGATTCTCATAGAAGGATGAACTGTATTGTGAACAGATCCAGGTTGTGTGCTCCCTATGAGAATCTAACTAATGCCAGATGATCTAAGGTGGAACAATTTTATCCTGAAACCATTCCCACACCTCCCCTGCGTCCATGGAATTTATTAAAAGTGTCATTCTTTCTGTTCAGTGATACAGTCATCTTAAGTTATGGTATTTTTTTGAAAATAATGATATATAAAGAGGTTAGTTTCAGCTGTTCATGTCAACAAATATTTAAAGAGAACTAAGGCTGTGTTCTAGGTGCAGTGATGTCATAGAGATAAATAAGATATAATCCCTAAATTTTAAGGGACCCTTGCAGTTCCCAAATCTTAATAATTCAGCCAGTAGTAATAGTTTCAAGTCTGCTGTAAAACTCAATGAACTTTATTTATTTGTGTTACAAAGCAGAAATAGGTTTTTCATACTTTTGTTATTCCTCCAACAAAATATATAGAGACACTATTGAAATCATGAATTGTATGTGGTGGATATTTTGGTAAAGGAAGGTTGATCTAATAGTCTTGTGACCAGATCCTGAATAATTTTGTGACTAGAGGATATAAAAAGGGATTTAATTGTATAGTAATTCCTACCTTTATATGATCTAAGCAAAAAGGAATCTCAGGCTGTAGTCTGTGAGAAAGGGATGAAAAGAGGGAAAATTGTGGGCTATAAAATGGATTAAGAGGTCTTTGATAGTATAGTTTCTGCCTAGAATTTGAGTAAGAGCTCAATACATCTGTGGGTAGAATGAGATTCACTCTACTTCAGAAGCATGATGGTTAATTTT
The DNA here is from genome assembly GCF_001698545.2 of Rhinopithecus bieti. Classification (NCBI taxonomy): domain Eukaryota; kingdom Metazoa; phylum Chordata; class Mammalia; order Primates; family Cercopithecidae; genus Rhinopithecus; species Rhinopithecus bieti. The sequence continues at coordinate 1,671,303 of NW_016805524.1, read as the reverse complement.
GAAAAATATCCTGAGGTAGTGGCCTTGCTTACTTAGTCCACATGTTTGTGGACTCGTTTGGCCTTTGTAGAATAGAACAGGGATGATCCAACTAACTTCTTTCAGATAACTCTAAGGTGTCTGTGAGTTGATGTTCTACTGCTTTTTAGCATTCCTAGAGATCTGGGTGTGAGGTAAGAATCCCCCTGTGGACTTCGACTGAAATAGAATTTGAGAATTCATGGTTGGCTGCTTTGGCCTTTGGCAGTTCTCATTAATATAATTCTTTTATTTATAATACATCATTTCCATAAACAATGTATATATTCAGTTTACAGGTGTTTGAACTTCTTGGCCTAAAAGGAAATTTCAAATTAAAAGCAGATCTAAAACTAATTTCTGAAGAAATTATTTTTTTCCCTTTCATATTGTAGTAGATATAAGGGCAGTGAATTGTCTCCATCCCCTATTTGAAGCAGAAATGCAAACAGTGGTGTTGCTCCTCTTCAAATTATTATTCAAGTGTATTGGTGGAGGGGAACTTATTCCCTGGCCTTGTTGCCGGTCCTTGGGTATACAAATACTGATAATTGGTGAGCTGGATTAGTAGACTGCTTTCCTAGGCAATATATTGGCATCTGCCTCTGGAGTCTGCAAATGATATAATTCCTGATGGAAGTTTAGATTCAGATTTTTCAGGCCCTGGTCGGCCAACCTGTGTGACATGCATTTACCTTGATTCTCACTGATGCTGCGTCTGTCTCAAGTTTTTTGCCACATACTGCAGATAGTTTTGAGTCTATAGCCTTATTGATGAGCTCTCCTTGCTTCCCATTATGAGATAACCTATGTCATGACTGCTGTCTTGGGATCTTCTCATTCTTTTCTTAGGGATATTTGAACAACTTTAGGTTTATTCCACCAAATGAGAGATAATAATGACAATTAGGCCTTTTTCTGCTCAACTTTCCTTCTCTGCCGTCTTTACTCTGCCGGGACTACACCATATTAGCACAGGTTTGCCTTGCACAGCAGTTTTGCTCTTGAGTCCTAAAGGGCCAAAAACCTCTTTTACTACCAACATTCCTTTCATCTTATCTAAAAATTTCTCCTCTCTGGAACTTCAGCTTGGAGAGGGTAGGTCAGAAAATGTACTTGTTTCTTTTGCTGCTTTCTCTCTCTTGGTTTTCTTTCTCTTCCCAAAGTTCACTGGCAAACAAAAGAATAAGCTTTCACATTTCTTTCTATTTGGACTTCTTTGATATATGCATCTTCTATATAAAAGTCTATGATTAAGATGACCAGAACTGCCCCTTCATTTGTTAAAGAGGGGGATAAAAAAATTTAGAAAATTATTTTTTTATTATACTTTAAGTTTTGGGGTACATGTGCAGAATGTGCAGTTTTGTTACATAGGTATACATGTGCCATGGTGGTTTGCTGCACCCATCAACCCGTCATCTATATTATGTATTTCTCCTAATGCTATCCCTCCCCTTGCCTCCTACCCCCTGACAGGCCCTGGTGTGTGATGTTCCCCTCCCTGTGTCCATGTGTTCTTGTTGTTCAACTCCCACTTATGAGTGAGAACATGCGGTGTTTAGTTTCTGTTCCTGTGTTAGTTTGCTGAGAATGATGGTTTCCAGCTTCATCCATGTCCCTGCAAAAGACATGAATCTATGGCTGCATAGTATTCCATGGTGTATAAATACCATATTTTCTTTATCCAGTCTGTCATTTTTGGGCATGTGGGTTGGTTCCAAGTCTTTGCTATTGTGAATGCTGCAAGTAAACAACATGTGCCATGTGACCCTTTATAGTCCAATGAAGTTTATATGTGGTTGGATATACCCAGTTAACCGGAATCTCGCTTGGGTCAACGCGTATTTCGTGGGTTCTAGATCCTTGAAAATCACCAAACCGTCCCTCCACAAATGCGTTTGAAACTAATTTTACCACTACGCCACAACAGTGATTAAAAGCCATTCCTATTTCTCATAACTCACTGGTCACGCATCTGCCTGTTTCCTCAGCTTATTTATAAATGCGACCCATCAACCTACCATTCTAACTGGCGTGAGATGGTATCTCATTGTGGTTTTGATTTTCATTTCTCTAGTGATCAGTGATGGTGAGCTTTCTATCATGTTTGTTGGCTGCAAAAATGTCTTCTTTTGAGAAGTGTCTCTTCATATCTTTGTCCACTTTTTGATGGGGTTGTTTTTTTTTTCTTGTAAATTTAAGTTCCTCATACATTCTGGATATTATCCCTTTGTCAGATGGATAGATTGCAAAAATTTTCTCTCATTCTGTAGGTTACCTGTTTACTATGATGATGTTCACTTTTCTATTCTGTAGGTTGACAGTTCACTCTGCTTTCTTTTGCTGTGCAGAAACTCTTATTTTAATTAGATCCCATTTGTCAATTTTGGCTTTTGTTGCAATTGCTTTTGATGTTTTAGTCATAAAGTCATTGCCTATGCCTATGTCCTCAATGGTATTGCCTAGGTTTTCTTCTAGGGTTTGTATGGTTTTAGGTATTACATTTAAGTCTTTAATCTATCTTGAGTTAATTTTTGCATAAGATGTAAGGAAGGGATCCAGTTTCTGTTTTCTGCATATGGCTAGCCAGTTTCCCCAACACCATTTATTAAATAGGGAATTCTTTCCCCCATTGCTTGTTTTTGTCAGGTTTGTTAAACATCAGCTGGTTGTAGATGTGTGGTGTCATTTCTGAGGCCTCTATTCTGTTCCATTGGTCTATATAGTTGTTTCAGTACCAGTCTTGTTGTTTTGGTTACTATAGCCTTGTATTATAGTTTGAGTCAGGTACCGTGATGCCTCCAGATTTGTTCTTTTTGCTTAGGATTGTCTTGGCTATATGGGCTCTTTTTTAGTTCCATATGAGACTTAAAGTAGTTTTCTCTAATTCTGTGAAGAAAGCCAGTGGTAGCTTGATGGGAATAGCATTAAATCTGTATATTACTTTGGGTAGTATGGCCATTTTCATGGTATTGATACTTTCTACCCATGAACATGGAATGTTTTTCCACTTGTTTGTGTCCTCTCTTATTTTCTTGAGCAGTAGTTTGTAGTTCTCCTTGAAGAGGTCCTTTGCATCCGTAGGGGATGGAGTTCCCTGACCCCTTGTGCTTGTCTGGTGAGGCAATGTCCCACCCTGCTTCAGCTTGCCCTCTGTGGGCTACACCCAGTGCTTAACCAGTCCCAGTGAGATGAACCTGGTACCTCAGTTGGAAATGCAGAAATCACCTGCCTTCTGCATTGGTCTCGCTGCCAGCTGCAGACTGGAGCTGTTCCTTTTTGGCCATCTAGAAAGTTATTTTTACAAAGCCTGACTTTCAAGACTATTTTTTATCCTTATTGACTTGAAATTTTTATTTCGTAGTCCAAATGATTACTAATTTTTTTTCTCTTTATATTAATGGGGCAACAACACTGATCTCTTCACCTCACTTTCCAAGGGAGATAGATACCTTAGTATGTCTGTAAGGAATGTAAAAGAGAAAAGCCTGTTAATATACTTCAACAAATTTATGCTTTTTTCTCCAGGGATCAAGTGACTGTTTTAGTCATTCTGGCTTGCATATGACATTAATTGACGATTGGGTTGGTCTAGGTCAAAAGAAAATGTGGTCTGTGTTCTTTGGTAGGGTGGTAATAGCTGAAATGTTCCTTAATGCTGTCCACTAATGATATCTTGTAGCTCCACCTCTTGAGAACCCAGTCTCACTTGTCAAGCTGTTTCTTGAGGTTTGGGTGAAGCAGATGATCCAATCCTGTTGTAGCATGAATCTTTTAGAGTATGGCAATAAGAGAATTGTAGATATTGACAAAATTTCTGGAAGGATTACTTTTGGAAAATTAATTAAAATTGGTTTTTTAAAAATCCCAAGAAAATTTTCTACATGAGATTTAGATAAACAAAATAAAAAATAGAAAAGAAAACTGTTTTTCCTGCCATGTGTGGTGCACTTTTGAATACTTTTATAGTTAAATTTTATTTGAGATGGTCCATCCAAGTACCAGACTTGCATTAATTGATAAATTAATGCCATTTACACCTTGAGAATGTATTATCTTTGCATAATTAAAATGCATTTTCTTTCCTAGAATATAAGCAACTTGAGATCAGGATTGTATCTTACTCACTTCTGTGTCAGGAGTCTAGCATGATTAACTGGAACATTGTAAATGTTTAACACATGTTTGCCGTCTGTCTGGATATTTGCTGATCTCTGAACAGAAAATTTGTGAAAGAGAACACAAAGGAAATGATGCACCTCTCTTTTTAGTGTTGTATGGTTGGGACGATATTCCATGACAAAGGAACCTAAAGATTTGAATTTACATTTGTGTTGACCCTACAGTGATTTTGAACGGCCCAATTTAGTAATTGACAGGAGCAGTTGGGGGAGAAGTAGATTTCTTGGCAATTCAATCTAGTTTAAAACACCATGAAATGCCTTGGTTATTATATCCTTCGCTAGCTAACAAGCCAGGAATCTTATAACATTTGTGACACTGACAGGAGTTTAGAAATGAATACTGTGTAAGGTTTCATTTTGATGGATTGTAGTTCTCTTTATTGTGTTGTCTTGTGCTCATACAATCATCGTGAAATACCATGGCAGCTTTTAAAAATTATTATGTTTATGTAGAAATGTTAAAAAAATTAAAAGACCTTTTGAAAAGATGAACAGAAAAATTAGTTTGTTGATTTCTAATTCATGTGTTGCAAGTCTTTGCTTTTTAGGACTTGCCAAATGTTTGTCTTCCCAGTTTTCTAGTTAGGTATACAGTAAAGGGGAGTGTTTGGTATAAAAGTTTAAAGGATTTTAATGGCAAGGACAAAGCATTGTTGGTTTCAGTTGAAAAGTGTTTTGAACGTTATTTTTAAAATGCTATGTCCATTGGCTTGTTGGGAAATCAATAGGTCATGAAAATATTAAATTAAAAGTTTATTTATACATGTAATGTAGATGTATATTTGTGATAAACATATTATATAATCGTACTGTAACACAAGTCTTGTCACTTTGTAAAAGGCTCCAATATTATGATTACTGAGTGTTCAGGAAAGCCAGTGCATTCTTTCAGTGGTTATAAAAAGATCTGGCAGATATGGTGAGGTAAGCAGTTTACAAGTATCTTTGAGGGATTTTTAGTTCAGGTTGCCCAACCAAAACAGGATTATTATTTGGCATGTTTAAGGATATGGATATGCAGGGAAGCAGCCCTATAGCTTAATTAAGTCAGAGAATATGCGTTAACAAATTGGTTCTGTTAGTGATGGATTATGCCTGCAAGAAGTTAACTTGAATACAATCTGCTGGCCATGGTCGTAGAGCATAGAGCAACACAACTTTTTTACTTCCCTTCAGGCTGTCTTTTCTCTTGGCTCAGTTTTTAACAAGTTCCACATGCAAAACTGGATGATCTTGGTTGTTATAAAGTGGCCTCAACGTGTACATTTTGGGAAAGGGGAGAAACACTTGGATTAATTTTTGTGTGTTAATCTTTTATGATGTGTGTGGATCAGACTTTGGGAAGGAAACTGATAGCTTCCTGGTGAAATGTTGGCATACCATTTCTAACTTCCATTTGTCAGTTAAAAGGGGAAGTGTTCAGGGTCAAAACACTGATTTATTTGCTTCCTATGAAGGCAATGAATCAACAAAATGAGTGTGTCATTGTAATATTTGGAATCAAGTCCAGGGTGAATTAGGGCCATTTAACTTGTTCTTAAACCAGCTGGTTGCAATGGACTCTGCATTTCTTTGTAATCTTTGTTAGGTTTAGTAAGAAGGCATGGACTGGCTATTAGAATAAGGTCATCTTCATGTAGATTAAAACTATGGAGATTTAAAATCTAGAGCAGTGTTTACTAGAAACAGTTTCACAGCAATCTGTTGGCATCATTTTATAATACTTTTCAATTTTTCTTTGTACAAGTCACCTTTAACAGAACATCCATCTCTTCCTTGAGGTCATACCTCTAATTTCATGCATGATGGATGTTCTCAGTGATGATTTGCCACATTTCACTTTTTTTTTTTTTTTTTTTTACTGTTAGTACCAATAAGACCTTACATTTCTGATTTCTGAGAGAAACAGATATGAACTATGTAATCAATGCATTTATTACTGAAGGGGCTAAAATATGCTTCAGTACAAAGAATGCCCAAATCTCATGATATAACACAATAAATACTTAATTCTCACCCATGCTACGTGTCCAGAAATTATTGGCAGTATCTGTCATATACACTTAAGGATACAGGTTGATAGAGATTATATTTCAACCGATACTTTCATGATTGCATAGAAAAGGGAAAACGGTAAATTATGCACTATCTCTTAAAGCTTCCAACCTGAAGTGATATAATTCATTCAAATTTAATTAAATTTTTAAAAAATTTAATATTTTTCAGAGATGGGGTCTTGTTATGTTGCTTAGGCTGGTCTTGGACTCCTGGGCTCAAGCAATCCTCCCATCCACTCACCTCAGCCTCTAGAGACACTGGAATTACAGGGACTAGCGACTGCACCTCACTTCATTTGTGTTTTATTGGCAAAACCAAGTCAATATTTGCCTACCCTACAGTCTTAAAGATTTTCTCCTTTGTTTTCTTCTGGAAGCTCTATAAATTCAACATTTAGATCTATAGGCCACTTGGGGTGTTGTTTTTCGTGTGTGTGTAGTATGAGATAAGTGTTTAGTTTCACTTTTTCCTATATGGATTTCCAGTTGTTCCAGCGTAGTTTGTTGAAAAGACTGTCCTCTCCCCATTGAATTATTGGTATCTTTGTAAAAAATAAATTGACCCTATATGCAATGGTCCATTACTGGGCTGTCTATTTTATTTGTCTATCCTTAGGCTAATGCACACTGTTCTGAAGAATATAACTATAAATATTCAAATAAATATTGCAAGCCCTGCAACTTTGTTCTTTTCAAAATTGTTTTACTGTTATATGTCTCTTTTATTTCCATATAAATATTATAATCAAGTTTTACCTTTTAGAAAAGCCTGATAGAATTTTGATTAGGACTGTATTGAATCTTTTGATGAATTTTATTGAGTTTCCCAATATCTTTTTATCTGCACAGGTCTTTAATTGTTCTCAGCCATGTTTTATAATTTTCAGTGTACATATTTTATTACATTTATCCCTAAATATCTCATTTTTATGTTATTGTAAATGGTATTATTTTCTAAATCTCATCTTCTAATTGTTTATGCTAGGATGTATCAACATAACTGAGTCTTGCATATTGATTTTGTATCCTGCAAATTTGTTAAGTTTAGTTCTTAATTCTAGTCCCTTTTTGGGTCAATTTTTTAGTATTTTTTATGTACAATCATGTCTTGCAAATTAAGACATTTTTAGCTCTTTTTTCCCAAGCAGTATGACTTTTATTTCTTTTTTTGCATGATTTCTTGAGTACAACCTCAAACACAATGTGAAACAGAAGTTACAGCAGACATCTTTGCCTTGTCTTCACTACTAGTGAAATAGTGTAACATCATACAATTAAGCATGATGTTAGCTGTAGATTTTTAGTAGATGCTCTTTCTCAGGTTTTCTCCTAGTCTCAGTTTTCTGAGATTTTAAAATTATGAATGAGTGTTGAATTTTGTCAAATGCTTTCTCTGCATTTATTGAGATGCTCTAATATCTTTTTAATTTGGTTAGTATGGTGGAATATATTATTTTCAAATATTATACCAACCTTGTATTCTTGAGAAAACCACACTTGGACATGATGTATTATACCTTTTATATATTAATGGATTTAATTGGCTTGCACTTTTATTAAAGATTTTTGCCTCTGTGTACATGGGGAATATTGGTCATTCTTGTTTTTTGAGACAAGGCCTAAGTCTTGCTCTGTTGCCCAGACTAAAGTACAGTGGCGCAATCATGGCTCACTGCAGCCTCGACATTTTGGGCTCAAGTGATCCTCTCACCTTAGCCTCCTGAGTAGCTGGGACCACAAGTGTGTGCCACTGTGTTTGGTTAAGTTTTACATTTTTAGTACAGATGGGGTCTTGTCATCTTGCCCTGGCTGATTTCAAACTCCTGTACTCTAGCAATCCTCCCATCTCGGCTTCCCAAATTACTGGGATTACAGGCATGAGCCACCGCCCCTAGCCTGGTCTTTTCTTGTAATGTTTTTGCGTCATATTGGTATTGGGAAAGCCCTGTTTCACAAAATCAGTTGAGAAATGGTTTCTCTTCCTCTATTTTCTAAAAGAGTTTTTTTTAAAACTTTTGAAAGTGAAGTCATCTGGGTTTTGAATTTTATTTATAGGAAGGGCTTCATTCTAATACAGTTTCTTTAATTGACAAGGGAGTTATTCAGATTTTCTGGTCTTCTAGAATCCGTTTTGGTAACTCATTCTCTCAAGGAATTTGTTTCAACTAAGCAGTCAACATTTTTTCACTTAAAAATGTAAATAATAGTACCTTTTTTAAAGTGTCTATAGGATCTTAGTGATATTTCTTCTTTTTTTTGGTATAAGCCATTTTCTCTTCTGAAAGAATTAAAGCTAATCTTTCATGAGCAGTCTGGTTGGACTCTCATTTCTGATACAGATGCTATCAGGGTCTTAGATGTGATAAACTCCCTGGAGTTTCTATAAGACTCTGAATGCTGTCTGGAGTTAAATGCCTCTTCTCCTCTGAGCTCCTGCAGCTCAGTCCAGATCAGTGAGTGGCAGACACCTGGCTGCAGGGAAAAGCCAGGTTCTCCTTGTAGGCTGGAGTAATGGAGATAGGACAACCTCTGCACCACCTGTTCTCTCTCTTCATGGCTGTCCCTCCTTAGTCCTCAGATCTCAGCATGAATGTCACCTCATCAGAAGGGCCGTCTCCTGCCACCTTAAATTAAGAAGTCCTTATAATTTTACAGATTCCTTTGATTACTGGGAGCTACCTAAGGGCAGGAATCGTCCATTTGGCCTGCCATTACATTCTTATCAACACAGTACCTGGCATTTAGCAAGTTTTCTCTCTCTCTCCATATATATATATTTATGTATAAATATATATTTTATATAATATATATT